>NW_015159842.1:52946-67906 GCF_001447785.1 Gekko japonicus
AGGAGGAGGAGGAGGAGGAGGAGGAGGAGGAGGAAGAGATTGGATTTATAACCCACCCTTCACTACCTGAAGGAGTCTCAGAGCGGTTTACAAACTCCTTTCCCTTTCCCTCCCCACAACAGACAGCCTGTGAGGTAAGTGGGGCTGAGAGAGCTCTGAGAGAACTGCTCTTTTCAAGAACAGCTCTAACGGAACGATGGCTTGCTCAAGGTCATCCAGCAGCTGCAAGGTCATCCAGCCGTTCTCCCAGGTTAGAGTCCACGCACTTAATCACTACCCCATTGCCCTCCTCTGTACTTTCCCCAGTTCTTGCTGATGTGTAGCTAAATCTCAGCCTGTTACTTCGAGAACTGGTGTAAGTTTTTTTTCCCCCTTGCTCTTTTTCTGCAAAGTCTGCCGATTTGCTGTCTGCAGCTGCTCGGATAATCACTTTGGTGGACACTGGAAGAACAATTTTAGAGAGCAATCTATCAATTAAAAAAGCTTAAGGGATGGGGGGGGTTCATTTAAGGATGTCGCACACCAATTAGCCGGCTGCAATGATTCCTGCCGCAATTATTTTGGACTGCTTCTTTTCCTGGTGCAGAGTCGGGGTTCTCACCAGTCACTCGTTAATCTTAATGATATCGGGATGGCATCCCCAGGCATCTTTAAGCAGATAAACAAACAAAGTAGATTGCAGCCTACGAGAATTAGGCCACCGAAATCTCCCAGGGCGTGGGGGGGGCCCTCCGTCCTCGTGTTTAGCTGGGTCTTTGGTGCCTTTGTACTTTTTCACTTGACAGGAATGCTTCTGATCAGACTGATGTGCCGATATCACCTCTACCGCAAGCGAGTTGGTTACATTGACTATCCGTCCTTTAAGTAGAAAGGAAAGCCATACTGAGAACTGGGACAGTGAGATACACACAAACACACAAACCCCTATTTCCATACAGATCTGTCTTCGATAAAGTTGCGGCCCCAGGAGCATCTTCTTCTGATCGTTTCTTTTCTTTTGAAGTGGCATCACCCAAACCCTTAGTTGCTTTACAGCATATTTATTTATTTGTTTATTTCAGTCAATTCAATAATCTCCGAATCTCGAGAAGTAAGGAGGTAGTGTAGCTTGCTTCCGTCCGGTTGGCATGCTACCTTGCTAAGGGGGACTTCCAGGAATTTCGCTCGAATTATTTGTTTATTTCATTCGTTTGGACCCTGCCTTTCTCCCCAATGGGAGAAATAAGTCTAGTTCGCCATCTAGGTGTGCATAATGCTTAAAGAGTTAGAACTTCAGGCTGCCAGACAATCTTAGGATCTCCTAGCTGTATTACACACAATGCCATATGATGCTGATGCTGATAAATTCCACAATGGGGACCTCAAAGCCGCTTTCAGCGTTCTCTTCTCCATTTTGTCCTTGCAACAACGGCCCTGTGATGTTGGTGAGGCTGAAAGAGTGTGTCGGGCCCAAGGCCACCCAAGCGAGCTGCCATATCTTGAGAAGGGGTTCAAACTTGGGTTTCCCAGATAGTCATCTGGATTCTTCGTCTCTTCATGAATATTCATGAATATCTTCGTTTCAAGAGAAAAGATATATTGTTTTTACTTTCCTGTTTTCTACATTGTCTTTACATCTGTTTTTTGTATTATTAATATTTGCATACTTAAGACACTTAGCAGTCACTAGCGCCTTTTCAACACGAATGGTAGTAATACACATGCACCAATTTGGTGTAGTGGTTAAGTGCGTGGACTCTAATCTGGGAGAACCGGGTTTGATTCCCCACTCCTCCACTTGCACCTGCTAGATGACCTTGGCAGGGCTCTTTTTGTAGAAAAAGCCCAGCAGGAACTCATTAGCATAATAGGCCATACCCAACAGCATGAACTTATTAGCATATTGGGCCACACCCCTGAGAGCACAGCTCATTAGCACATTAGGCCGCACCCACATGTTACCAGAAGTGTGGTTATCCAGCCACACCCACCTTTTGCTTGTTATTCTGTTTACCTTGTTGTCAAAACCCAGAGCCTTTTTTTGTAGCAGGAACTCCTTTGCATTTTAGGCCAGACACCCCTAATGCAGCCAATCCTAATGAGTTTCTGCAGTTGGGTGTGGCCTATTATGCTAATGAGTTCCTGCTGGGCGTGGTCAACTTGGGAGCCAGCTGGAACTCCATTCCTGTGCATTCATTCCTGCCCAAAAATAGCCCTGACCTTGGGCAAGCCACAGTTCTGTCAGAGCTCCCTCAGCCCCACCTACCTCACAGGGTGTCTGTGGTGGGGAAGTGAAGGGTAAGGAGTTTGTTAGCCACTCTGAGACTCTGAGTGAAGGGCGAGGTATAAATCCAATCTTCTTCATCATCTAGTTCCCAATCATAGCTGAGCTGTAGCGTTTTGGATCAGTTGGAGTTTCTGAGCTGATTTTTATGATCCTCAGTACAATCTTAGCCACTGCATCACACTGGCAGTAAGTAAATGAGTTGCGAGACCCAGGACTGGGCCTGGCATTCTCCTCAGGTTGCAGCTTATGTCAAGGCTACAGAGATCAGTTCCCTCTTGGAAGAAATTGTTGGATATTGTAACTCTGTGTGCGAGAGGATCCGGGAGGGGAAGGCTTAAGAGAATTCTCTCATTGGGGTGCACTTGGCAGTGGGCCCCACCCTCTCATCAATAAGCTGCTGAGCCTTTTCGGACGTTGCTTCATTTTATACAGGACCTTTCTTCTTCTCTCTCTTACCTGGGCTTGAAGCTGTATCAAGTTGACCCAGGGCTATTTTGGGGCAGGAACGCACAGGAGCGGAGTTCCAGCTGGCTCCCAAGTTGGCCACGCCCAGCAGGAACTCATTAGCATAATAGGCCACACCCAACAGCCGGAACTCATTAGGATTGGCTACGTTAGGGGTGTGTGGCCTAACATGCAAAGGAGTTCCTGCTACAAAAAAAGGCCCTGGGTTTGGACCACAAACAAGGTAAACAGAATAACAAGGAAAAGGTGGGTGTGGCTGGATAACCACACTTCTGGTAACATGTGGGTGCAGCCTAATGTGCTAATGCGCTGTGCTTTCAGGGGTGTGGCTAATGAGTTCCTGCTGTTGGGTGTGGCCTATTATGCTAATGAGTTCCTGCTGGGCTTTTTCTACAAAAAGAGCCCTGAACCTATTTTTGAAGTTAAACTGCTCACAGTAAGTTAAATGCACCTCGGCCCTGGTCACACAGGCCAGATAACGCTGGGAGGAGGCGTGGCTGTTTGCCTCGGAGCAAAATAAAGCACGGTAGCCCGATCACACGGTCCTCGAATCTCCATGCTTCAGCTGTTAGCTGGCAATCACACGGCAATGCGGCAGCGTGGCAAAGAAGCGGCGCGGCGCAATCACACAAGCGTTTTGCGTCTGTGAACATGCGCAGTTCCACGGGGCAGCACTGCTTTCAGTTTTGTGTTTGTGCGCATGCGCTTACGAAAAACATCCAGTTTGCGACGGGACGTGGATGGGCGTCGGATGCCATGGGATACTAGCACTCCCACGATCAGACGCCCACCTGTGCCACGCGTTTTCCGGATACTAGTGCACTTTCCTTGCTACTTTTTAACTCCACATCTTCGGCGGGACACCACAGGTTGGCCACGGGTGCACTACGCTTCCCAGATGTAATCGCGCCCCAAAAATCCGTCGTGTTAAGATGTGCTTCTATTTTTGTAAGTAAAATTTCTTTCTCTTGCTACCGTTGGAGTCAGATCATCTTTGTAATTATTTTGAACAGCATGTTTCCTTTAAGCGCTTCCCAGATGTAATCGCGCCCCAAAAATCTGTTCTTTTAAGATGTGCTTATATTTTTGTAAGTAAAATTTCTTTCTCTTGCTACCGTTGGAGTCAGATCATCTTTGTAATTATTTTGAACAGCATGTTTCCTTTAAGCGCTTCCCAGATGTAATCGCGCCCCAAAAATCTGTTCTTTTAAGATGTGCTTATATTTTTGTAAGTAAAATTTCTTTCTCTTGCTACCGTTGGAGTCAGATCATCTTTGTAATTTGTTTGAACAGCATGTTTCCTTTAAAGCTTCTGTGCTTCCAAGGCAAATTATTTCTTTCTTTTACATTTAACCCAGTAGAAACAACAGGTTTGAAAGGCAGCCTCCATGGAGTCACATCTTCGTTGAGCTCCCTTTCTCTTCACACTCTGCCCTCCCCAAACACCACCCCCATATCCCCAGGAATTTCTTGAACCAGATTTTTTCCAGGAAGGTAGCCAAATTGGTCTGCAGTTGAAGAGCGGAATTTAAGAACATAAGAACATAAGAGAAGCCAATGTTGAATCAGGCCGATGGCCCATCCAGTCCAACGCTCTGTGTCACACAGTGGCCAAAAATACCAGGTGCCACCAGGAGGTCCAGCAGTGGGGCCAGGACACTAGAAGCCCTCCCACTGTTGACCCCCCAAGCACCAAGAATACAGAGCATCCCTTGCCCCAGCCTAAAAATTCCTATCTATACCTTGTGGCTAATAGCCACCGATGGACCTCTGCTCCAGATGTTTATCCAATTCCCTCTTGAAGCCGTCCATGCTTGTAGCCACCGCCTCCTCCTGTGACAGTGAATTCCATGTGTTAATCACCCTTTGGGGTGAAGAAGCACTTCCTTTTTTCTGTTCCAACCCGACTGCCCAGCAATTTGCATTGTTCAAAATATAGTCAAAAACAGGAACCATCTTTCCACAAAGCAGGGTTGTTCTGTTAGGTTTTCAGCACAAGCTAGTTGAGAGGAAAGTTTATCCATCACGATGACATCCCATAATTTTGTGAACCATTGCTTGGTTGATAGAGTTCATTTTAGGTAGTTCTGACTCTTGAAAGCTGAAACCCAGAAAATCATGTTGGCTTCTAAGGTGCTACTGTTTGTGGCAATGCCAAGCCATTAATACATTTTGGCGAGAAGTCCTAACATGTATTAAGAGGTACCGCTAACGCCTGAAGTTCTCTTCCTAAACTTCTGGCAAGATGTTACAATGCCGCACATTCAACAAGAGCTGATCCTACGCTTTATTGTAGCGGCAAGGATGTGTATTGCAGCAAAATGGAAAGCAAAACAAGCTCCCACGATGGAAAACTGGCTAACAAAAATCTGGGATACCTTTATAATGGAAAAGATCACAGAAAATATAAAACACTCAGACGACACAACATAACAATACTACTCATATGCGAAATGGGAACCATTTATTGATTATGTCACAGCATCTGACATTCAGCCACATAATCCGATCTACCTTAAACTATTCTATATTTAAGAAATACATGACTGCCACCACCACATACCAGTCAAATGGGTTCAACAAATACTTAAAGAGATACCACACACAAACTTGGAAGCCACAAGGAATCTAACGACAGATTGTAAGATCTAACATAGTCATGCGAATGTAATAATGCATTCTGTCAAATTACCCTGTTTGTAAGCGGCACTGCTATCATTTCATTCTTGTATATTCTGTTGAAATACTAACAAAAAATAAAAATAAAATAAGGTGCTACTGGACTCGAATCGAAACAAGACAGATTTGGATCCCCTGGTGGGAGATGATTGCCCTTGCCAGGTGAGAACTAGCAACCAGTGGGAGTTGTAAGGGGGAGATGCAAAATAGGTGTTGCAGCAATTCTATGACATCACTTCTGGTATGAATCCAGCAATGTCTTTCATACGTTGCTGCAACACTCTAGGATTCCACCATATCTCTTTATTTTTACTATAGAGTTTGGGTGGAATCCTAGAGCATTGTGCCAATATGCTGACATCACTTCTGGGGTTGCATCACTTCTGGAAGTGACATCACAGCATTGCCACAATACCTGTTCTCCCCATTCCCCCCCGCTGCTCTTCTGGTGGGCAGCGGGTATAGCTCTAAGCAGCTCTAGCCGGAGACCTGGTCACCCCAAGGAGGAGGTGAGTGCTGGCATCTAAGAGCTCAGTTTCCTGAGCAAGTTAAGATGAACAAAGCCAGAAGCAATGCCGGATCATTTAGGAGCCCAGAATGCTGGCAGTCAATAGGTGTAGGCTATACAATAAACTGATCAGCCTAATCTAAACCTGGTGCCTCATATCTTCATTTTAGAACAATAGGGGAGCATCCTGCTTTGGAGGAGGAGGAGTTAGTTTTTATACCCTGCCCTTCACTACCTGGAGGAGTCATGGAGTGGCTTACAATCCCCTTCCCTTCCTCTCCCCAGGAGTAGTAGTAGAAGGAGTTAGTTTTTATACCCTGCCCTTCACTACCCAGAAGAGTCATGGAGTGGCTTACAATTGCCTTCCCTTCCTCTCCCCACAGCAGGCACCTTGTGAGATAGGTGAGGCTGAGAGAGCTCTGAGAGAACTGTGACTGACCTAAGGTCACCCAGCTGACTTCATGTGGAGGAGGAGTGGGGAGTACTATCCGACTCTAATGTCAGATCAAGGCAGGTCTGAACAATAACATAAGAAGGGGACATGTAAAGGAACTGTCACAGTGATGCCAGCCACCAGGTGGGACTTGGGGATGCCCTGGAATTACAGCTCACCTCCAGGCTACTGAGATCAGTTCCCCTGGAGAAATGGATACTTTGGAGGGTGGAGTCTGTGGCATTGTACCCCACTGAGGCAGGGCCACCAACGTAGGGAGACTGGGGGGGACAAAATTCAAGGGGGCCAAGTCAGCCGGATGGCCCTTGAAGCCAGCCTCATGCTGCATCCTGCCAAATATCTTTCCATTTATTTCTAAAGCAGTTCTGACTGAAGCCACTAGGGGCACAGGGAAGTCTGGGCACAATAAAAGGCCCTCTACTATGGGCTAGTCTTCTTTTTCTCCAAGACTGAAGCAAACTTGCCTAACAGATCATGCTAAACCCATCAACTAATCCAGCAATGGATGGCTGCTACACTAATTGTTGGCCTGCAGTCTGCTAACCAAGGTCATTTCCTGTAATATAGGCTATTTCGTTTTCTATAACATAGGCTATTTCCTTGCACCCAGCTCAGCCAGATCTTGCAATGCGGTAGTCAGAGTGCTGCAGCAAAGTAAAACAACCTCTCTATTATTTTCCTTAATTTCCTCTCCCTCTTTTCCACACTTTTCTCATTCATTTCTGTCTCCCTCCACCTACTTTTTTCTGTGCCCCCCCCTTATTTTCACTCCTTTGTCCCAAACCCTTCTCATCCCTGTTCTGCTTGGCAACAGAATGCACTTCAGAGTAGTATAGTAGCAAAACTTTGTTAATACCATAATACCAGGGGTCATTGCGTAGAAAAAGAGGTGCAGGAGCTCATTAGCATAACTCATTAGCGGAACTTATTTGCATATGCCACACCCCCTGACATCACCGGAAGTGTGTCAGAAGGCTACATCCACCACTCAGGCTCGGCTGGACTCTTTTGGATTGCTAGCTATTGGGGGGGGGGAGCACACAGATCTGCCCTCACAGAGGAGGGAGAGCTTGTACCTGAATAAACCTTGGCCTTAAAGGTGCCACTGGACTGTTTTGGATTGCTATGGGGGTGGGGCTTTGCAACTTACCTGGCTGCTTCTTGCTTCTTGTGGCCAGGGGCTGCTGGGAGCAGGGGGTGGGGCTTGTCGCATGTGCCCGCCCCCTGGGCTCTTTACTGCTGGAGGTCCGCTCCTGTGCGCTCCTTCAGGAAATGACCCCTGCATAATACCATGGGGAGTTAATATTTCCCCATGATCTAACAAAGTAGTAAAGGGATGCTCTCTCCCCTCCCCACTCCTCCAGCCCCTTTACATGCATGGTAATGGAACATTAATCTGTTTTAGTGGTTATACATGTGGAACAGAAGTTACAGCTCCCAGTTCAGGCACTCGGTTGTTAATCATTATTGGGCTGGTGGAAGATCTAATAGCTCTTTGCAAATGCTACTTTGCTATATGACAGATGATGTCATCTTTTTAATATAATTAAAATTTAGATTTATAGCAGATACCAGACTCAGCTTTTCTCCCCAATGGACACCCAAAGCTTGAAAGCCAGTTGGTGTAGTACAGGGGTGTCAAACATAAGGCCCGAGGGCCAGATCAGGCCCATCCAAGGCTTTTATGCGGCCCGCAAGCATGTAGTGTAAGGATGGGAACAAGAGACTGCTTGGGGGGACTGGGCGAAGCCACCCTGATTGTGGCTTCAGCATGGCAGAACAACTTCGTCTGCAGCAGTCAGGCAGTATGGGAGCGTCTGCCCAGTGCTGCACCATTGGTTGTCCAGTCCGCCCATGTGGGTTTCCATTTGCACCTCCCTCCCAATGCATGAGGGCTTGCAGTGAGGATACACTAACTTGGAGCTTACCAACTGCTGTCCTTACGGTTTATATTTATTTATTTATATTTATTTATTTATTCGATTTGCTATCCCGCCCTAACCCCTAAGGGTCTCTGGGTGGCTTACAGAGAGTGCTAATCATGTTTACAGAATCTAACCTAGGGCCACAGACATACAGGGGTGGTGACTACCCTACCAGGCACCCTTTTTGTGGCGGATCTTTGGTTGTTGTCTTGTTCTTGCGGGCGGTAGTCGGCGGCGTCCTTTCTGGTGATGGACTTTGGAGTTCCCTTCTTCCGGCTGTAGCGATTCCATTTCCGAGCCAGGACCACTCACACTTCCGCGCATGCATGTATATCTCCTGTACTTGCCATTATGTTTTATGACACACATGGTTCGGCTCAACAAAGTGACATTTACGTCAGATCCAGCCCTCGTAACAAATGAGTTCAGCACCTCTGGTATAGTAGTTAAGAGCAGTGGACTCTAATCTGGAAGAACCAGGGTTGATTCCCCACTCCTCCACATGCAGGCATTTGTCCATCTGTAGTAGGCCCACCTGCAGGTTTGCCATTTGTCCATCCGTAGCAGGCAAACCCCTGCCTTCGGCCCTGATCTCCTGTCTTTGAGAAACTGAGGGGGGGATGGTTAGAAAATGGCCTCCATACTATGCTCTAGGATTTCCCCCACATGACATCCTTTACCATAGAGATCTATGATCTTTACCATAGAGATCAGGTGAAATTCCTAGAGCATCAACCAGAAATGATGTAACATCCTCCCCTCAAAGTCACCCAGCATTTGTCCAGAATGTGCTGTCGACCCTAAACTGGAATCCATGGGTAATGGAATGCAGGACAGGGTGAAATTGTGGAACAAAAGGAAAGATAACATAGGAAATCTAGCTATACCTTATACAATTCTAGGTGCAGTCAAGATTGTGGATCAGTACCATCTTCATGTGAAATACCTGGATGAATCACAAGCCAGAATTAAGATTGCTGAGGGAAACATCAACAAGTTCAAAACAATAGAGAAAACTATGAGATACTATTCGATAAAAATAATAAATTAAAAACAGATGAGACCCTACTTTTGCGTAAAATAAAATTGACATGGTGGGAAAATTTACAACTAAAATCTAGATATAATAAAGATAATGTAATTGGTTTTTACGGGAGAAAAAATGAACTTGATAAAATTTGGTTGTCTATGAATGACAAAATGATTCAGAAATGATACAAGTTTCTGCTGGAAGACTATATGCAGGATGAAATAGTGAAAACAATGATGATTACATGGATACAGGACATAGGTCACAATATAGATCTAGACAAGTGGTCGAAAATATGGAAAGCAATAAAATTTATGAGGGCTACGTCATACAAAGAAAATATTTATAAACTGTTCCACAGATGGTATTGGTCCCCTGATAAAATAGCTAAATGTCACGCCAATGCCACCAACAAACGTTGGAAATGTAAAACAAATGTAGGAACATTTTATCACATGTGGTGGAGATGTGGAAAAATTCATAGCTTTTGGCTGAAAATACATAAGATAATTTTAGAAATGTTGAACATAAATTTAGTGTTAATACCAGGGACTTATCTGTTGAACATAATTCCAGATGGTTATGAGCAAAATGATGTGTATATGCTGACCTATATTAGACGTCTGCTAGAATTTTACTGGCTAAACATTGGAAGACTGATAAAACTCCCTCAAGAGAGGAGATAGCACAGAAATTGTTGGAACTTGCAGAAATGGATAGATTGAACGTGTTACTACAAGGAAAAGACTAAGCACTATATCCAAAACAATGGCCAAGAGTATACAAATGGTTGGATAACAAATCAGACAAATAGACTCAAAATTGTAAAAATAATTTATTTAGTATATACTGTTTACATTGTAAAAACAATAAATAAAACTTAAAAAAAGAGATGTGGACAGAATCGAGAGGGTGCAGAAGAGAGCGATGAGGTTGATGAGGGGTCTGGAGACTGAGCCCTATGAGGAAAGGCTAAGGGCCCTGGGGATGTTTAGTTTAAGGAAGAAGAGATTGAGGGGGGACATGGTTCTTTCAATTTTTGAAAGGCTGTCATTTGGAGGAGGGCAAGGAGCTGTTCCAGTTAGCAGCAGAGGATAGGACCCAAAGCAACGGGTTTAAACTGCATGCAGGAAGGTATCGGCTGGATATCAGGAAAAACTTTTTCACGATCAGAGTGGTTCAAAGGTGGAATCAGCTGCCTAGGGGGAGGTGGTGAGCTCCCCTTCCCTGACAGCTTTCAAGAAAAGGCTGGACGATTATTTGTCAGAGATGCTTTAGGCTGGTCCTGCACTGGACAGGTGATTGGACTAGATGGTCTGTATGGCCCCATCCAACTCTATGATTCTATGATTCTATATGCAGATGATACCACTCTAATGGCAGAAAGTGAAAAGGACCTCAAAAGTCTCTTGCTAAGGGTGAAAGAGGAGAGTGCAAAAGTTGGCTTGAAATTCAACATCAACAAACCTTGACAGCCCAATAAAAAGTAGAGACATCACCCTGCCAACAAAAGTAGTAATGTACGGTTGTGAAGTTGGACCATAAGGAAGGCCTAGCACCAAAGAATAGATGCTTTCGAATTATGGTGCTGGAGAAGACTCTTGACAATGTCCTGGACTGCAAGGAGATCAAATCAGTCAATCCTAAAAGAAATCAACCCTGACTGTTCCCTGGAAGGTCAGATCCTGAAGCTGAAGCTCAAATACACCGGCCACCAAATGAGAAGGGAGCACTCACTGGAGAAGACCCTGCTGCTGGGAAAGATTGAAGGTCAAAGAAGAAGAGGATGCCAAAGGATGAGATGGTTAGACAGTGTTATCAATGCAACGAACATGAAATGAATCAAACTCCAGAGCACTATGGAAGACAGGAGGCCCTGGTGTGATGTGGTCCATGGGGTCGCAAAGAGTCGGACTCGACTGCGCGACTGAAGGAACAACAAAACCATCTTCTTTTCCTTCCTTCCTTCCTTCCTTCCTTCCTTCCTTCCTTCCTTCCTTCCTTCCTTCCTGCCTGCCTGCCTGCCTGCCTGCCTGCCTGCCTGCCTTATATACATACATCCCTGTTTAGTATCAAAAACAGTGACAAGATGTATACATTTTTAAACATCTGCAGTATGTTAATGTCACTATTTTGTCCGGAAGGTACGCAGCAGCTGTGTCCATCATTGTAATTTTATTTTCTCCATCAGGCTGGGTTGGCTTCCTTCCTTCCTTTCACTCCCTTTATTATAGATGGAGAATGACTGAAATATTCAACCATCTGGACTGATAGTTAAAAGGCCATTTAGCCATGACCTCAGAAGCAGGTACTAGAAGGAGCGAGCAGATTGATAGATCTTTGTCATTAAGGGAAAGAAGAACCGAGACACCAAATAAAGGCGGTGGGGGGGAAAAACAAGCGGAGGAACGATAAACTGTCATCTTTAATTCCAAGATTAGCTCAAATGTCCCTGGAATTGAAAATACGAGCAGTTGCACTCTGCAGAAATATATCATTCCTGCAGCTGGCAAAGATTTTAAAAATTGGCATTCTCAATGAATTAGGGGAAATGACCACAGTAAAACACCAGTAAGGCAGTTAAACATTTTTAGAATTTCTTAATGCATTCTATTTCGGGGTGAATAGGTGTTTCCTATGTGATTTCATCCCAGAACGGTAGAGCCGGAAGGGGCGTTTGACATCAGTCTGCCAGCCTCCAGGTGGGGCCTAGAGAGCTCCCAAAATTACAGCTACTCTCCAGATCGCAGAGATCAATTCCCCAGAGAAAATGGCTGCTTTGAAGGGTGGACTCTGTGGCATTATGTCAGCAGGTGTTCACAGCTGTTCACAGCATGAGCCAAATGGGCTGGATGATCCGCTAACAGCATTAATGGGATCCAAACTGGAGAGAGAGAGATCTTGGAGTCCTGGTAAACAACTCACTGAAGGTGTCGTACTCAGTGTGTGATTAAAATAAAAAAGGCCAATGCTATGCTGGGGATTATTAGGAAGGGGATTGAAAACAAATCAACCAGTATCGTAACATCCCAGTCTAAATCTATGGTGTGGCCTCATTTGGAGCACTGTGTACAGTTCTGGTCACCGCACCTCAAAAAAGATATTATAGCTTTTGAAAAAAGTGGAGAAAAGGGCAACTAAGGCCCCGGTCACACGGAAGGTTTTGGGCCAGGAGAGGGACGGATCGGGGGCGCAGCAAACGGGTGCGATCTCACCGCAACATCTGGGAAGCGGCACGCACCCGTCCCTGATCCGTCCCTAACCCCGGAAAACCCGCTGCAAAAAAGAACCTCCTACAGAGGAGGACTTACCTGCAGCACCGCAGCAAGCACGGCCGTGGGATCGCCGCCGCGCCCGTTGTGCGTATCAATCCCGGCTCCCCGCCGAACTGCGCATGCGCACACATGCACAGTTCGGCTGCCACGCTCCTCTTTCTGTGGCTTCCCCCCGGGCATCTGATCGTGCCAGGGAGGAAGTGTGCGGCGGCTCAGGGGATCTATGTGATCCTGCCGCCGCGTGTCTCTTTTGGTGCAGCTTTAAAAAGCCACACTTTGCCCGTCCTCCCCCCCGTGTGGCAGGGACCTAAAATGATTAAGGGGATGGAATACCTTCCCTGTGAGGAGAGGTTAAAGAGGCTGGGGCTCTTTAGCTTGGAGGAATGATGATCGAGGGGTGACACGATAGAGGTTCCATTTCCATTTCATTTATTGGCTTCCTTGACCCGAGGTCTTAAGCCAGACATAGAAACAGCAACTATAAAATGCATTACACGATAGAGGTTTACAAAATCATGCATGGGATAGAGAAGGTGGCGGAAGGAGTCCTTTTCTCCCATTCTCACATTATAAGAATTTGTGGGCACTCCATGAAATGAATGAGCAGTAGGCTTAGAACAGATAAAAGGGAGTCCTTCTTCACCCAAAGCGGAATTAACTTATGGAATTCATTGCTACAGGAAGTGGCGGCTGCTACAAACACAGACAGCTTCAGGGGGGGTTGAATAAACATCTGGAGCAGGAGCCCATCGGTAGCTAGTAGACGCAAGATATAGATGGAACTGTCTGGGGCAAGGGATGCTCTGTATTCTTGGTGCTTGGGGGGGGGCAAGTTCTGGCCCCGCTAGTGGATCTCCTGATGGCACCTGGGCTTTGGCCCTTTGTACAGTACTGAGTGTTGTACTGGTTGGCCATTGGCCTGATCCAAACTTGGCTTCTCTTATGTTCTTATCTGACTGACACTTCGAACCTGGTACGTTTGACTATCCGTCACAGTTGTGATGAAATCTGCAGAATCCCTGTTCTTCTTCGGCTGGCTTGGAGAAGCACCTGTTACTTTCATATAAGAAGTGTCTTGCCGGATGAGACTGAGAATGCTCAGTGTTCTGTCTCCAGCAACAAGCAGCCATATTGATCTGGAAAGTTCACAAGCAGTGCATAAGGGGAACAGCATACCATTTTCTCTCTCTCTCTCATAAGATGCCGAGTGAGGCCGGTTGGCCAACAATGAACTGTGAGTTGGGTTGAAGCAAGTATGGAGATTTAAAAAGAAAGCTGCCCCCCTTAAAGAGCGATGAAAAGCAGGGAGGGGCCCCTCCCAAATGCATAAATGAAAAAACGCATAAATGAAAATAAGGAAATAAATAGGGGGGAGCAGAAAAATAAGTGGTTAAATCTGTTTTAAGAGACTTACCAGAGTGCAGATAAGCATATGGGCGATTATCAGAGACGTTAGCAACTTTAAGAAAAGTAAATAATCCAAAAAGATGGCAGGGAAGAAACCAGATAAGGACAAACTGTTGTAAGCGAAACTAGTGGGCAGTCCTCGAATGGAAGAGATCACTGAGCTTTCCAAAATGCTGGCAGACTCCTTGCACTCTCTGCTGGATGAGATGACTAATATCAAGCAACAATTGTCAACAATAGGTCAGAGTTTGGCTTCACAGCAGCTACAATTGACTAAATCTTTAAATGCAATGGAGCAAATGGCAGAGAAGATGAAGGAAATGGACGCCAATACTACAAAAGTCAAGAAAAAGGTGCAAAAGCTGGAAATGAAACAAGCTACGGAAGAGTCACAACTTTTGCAGCTGCATATGGAGAAAGCAAATTTGGTCCTACGGTTCCAAGGGGTCCCGGAAATCAAAGGAGAGAATCTGAAGCAACTGTTGAGTGATGCAGTAGCCCCATTGACAGATTTAACAGCAGAATATCTTTACAGCGAGATGGATGTGGTCTACAGGTCCTATTCCTTATATATCAAGAAAAATAATCTGCCTGGGGAAATAGTAGTCAGATTCTCGAAGAGACATGTAAGAGATTCTATTTTGAAAGCAACTATGGGAACACCCTTGAAAATCGGGGACAACAATATCAGGATTTTAAAAGATATTCCATTTGAAATAAGACAGAAGAGAAAGAAATATAAAGACTTAATCCTTTTTTACAAACAAATGGCATCAGTTACAGATGGTTAATTCCAGAAGACATCATTTTCAAGCTCCAGAATAAAAAAGAAAATATTGACTCTGTTCTTAAAGCACGCGAGTTCCTGAGAACAAAGCTGGGGGAACCAGCGGAGGACAAGAAGGAAGAAGAAAAAAGCAATTGGATGGCGAGTAAGGCTCGGTGTCTTCT
>NW_015159842.1:69051-76625 GCF_001447785.1 Gekko japonicus
GGGTATTTTTACATTCTACACTACATGCGAGTTCACCCCTGTTGTTATCTCGGGGAATTTTTTGTTTCCACATTACATTGAGGTCACCCCAGTTTTACCCCACACTTCTCCCAGGATAAATGGATGCTGTTAGAACCAGGGATAAATGCAAGGTATTGTGTCCCGAGTTGAACTCTGATAAAACCAGGGATGAGATCTAAGTGCGGAAAGGACCTTAGTGCCTTTGAATGTGGAGGTTCCCCTCTGTCACCATGGTCAGTAGCCATTGATAGACTTATCCACCATGAATCTAATACGAGCATGTATCCGGAAGGGAAGAGAAGCACCAGAGACAGAAACAGACAAAGAAGAAAATCATTATTCCTGGTCTTACTAGTACCTCCAAAAATCTAATGTTCTAGCAGCAAAGTTAGAAAAAACGAGAGAACGAACAGCTCCATGAGACTCCCTTGGAAATCAATCAGGCTTCAATGGGAATTGGATTGGATGCAAAACAGTGCGGAACGGTGGAGTCTAGCAAATAAATAAAGAGAATGGGAGGGTGCCATTGAACCTCTCTGTGAGCCGTGTTCTAAATCATCACCCTGATGTATATTTTCAAGGAATTTACACGAAGCAGCCAATCTCCACCTGCCTTATGTGTCAATACATCATTTAAATCGGCCCACGTTCTCCCCCCCCCCCATTCCTCAGCTGCATCATTCAATTCCAGGCTTGTCTTTCTCACAGCCACCTGGTTGGTGGTGGGTTAGCAAAACGAAAGGTGTAACAAAGGAAAACACAGTCCGCGTAACGTATACATAAAAAGTCATAAAACTCTGAATGTTATATCCCTCTAGTGCTGCAGTATTATTTTGGTTCACTTGCCTTCAGGCTGGAGGAGGAGGAGGAGGAGGAGGAGATTGGATTTATACCCCGCCTTTCACTACCCAAAGGAGTCTCAGAGCGGCTCACAGACTCCTTTCCCTTCCCCTCCCCACCACAGACACCCTGTGAGGAAGAAGAAGAAGAAGAAGAAGAAGAAGAAGAAGAAGAAGAAGAAGAAGAAGAAGAAGAAGAAGAAGAAGAAGAAGAAGAAGAAGAGATTGGATTTATACCCTGTCCTTCACTTGGAGTCTCAGAGCGGCTTACAAACTCCTTTCCCTTCCCCTCCCCACAACAGACACCCTGGGAGGTGGGTGGGGCTGAGAGAACTCTGACACAAACTGCTCTTTTTCAAGGACAGCTGTGCCAGAGCTTGTGACTGACCCACGGTCACATCAGCAGGTGCAAGTGGAGGAGTGGGGAATCAAACCCGGTTCTCCCAGATTAGAGTCCACGCACTTAACCACTACACCAAACTGGCACTTAACCACTACACCAAACTGGCTCATCTGGTGGGTCATCTGGAGATATGTGTTCTGTGGACACTTCTGTAGAGTGCACTTGCTCTCTGTGGCAGGGGATACAAGCAGTGGATGGCCAGGAAGGAGCAGTGGTTGAGCTGCGTGACTTATCTTCTAAATTTTGTGTTGCTATAGGCAGCTGCATGATTCTTGCTAGTGATGCCGCTGAAGCATGTATTCCTTAAACAGTCCCAAGGGTGGTGACACATAATGCTCACTTTCAATATGAAAGCAGTACAGCCCTGCATTCTTTTCTAAGCCTGTGATGAAGAAGAAGACAAGAGACTGGATTTATACCCCGCCCTTCACTACCCAAAGGAGTCTCAGAGCGGCTTACAAACTCCTTTCCCTTCCCCTCCCCACAACAGACACCCTGTGAGGTAGGTGGGGCTGAGAGAGCTCTGACAGAAATGGCTCTTTCCCAAGGACAGCTCTGACAGAACTACGGCTTGCCCAAGGTCATCCAGCAGCTGTGAGTGGAAGAGTGGGGAATCAAACCCAGTTCTCCCAGATTAGAGTCTGTTCA
Source organism: Gekko japonicus (assembly GCF_001447785.1). Lineage (NCBI taxonomy): Eukaryota > Metazoa > Chordata > Lepidosauria > Squamata > Gekkonidae > Gekko > Gekko japonicus. Next base: position 70,963 of record NW_015159842.1, read on the forward strand.
CTTAACCACTATACTAAACTGGCTGGAGATGTTGGTCTGAGAGAACCTGGCACCCTGAGCCCAGTTGACTACCCTTTCGCTTCAATCGGACGTGCAGGTAGGGCTATCGACCTCCGGGTGAGGCCTGGAGATCTTACCGAATTACGGGCCATCTTCAGAATTCAGAGATCACTTCACCTGGGGAAAATTTCTGCTTTGGAGGGTGGATTCTATGATACTGTAATCTGATAAGGCCCCTCCCCTCCCCAAATCCTGCCTCCACCAGGTTCTACCCCCTCCCCCAAATCTTTAGGTATGTCCCAGACCATAGCTGGTAACCCTACTTGCTGGCTAGGGTTGACAGGTCTGAAGGAGTCTCAGAACGGCTTACAATCTCCTTTCCCTTCCTCTCCCCACAACAGACACCCTGTGAGGTAGATGGGGCTGAGAGACCGCTTTCGAGGACTGCTCGTGAGAGAACAGCTCTAAGAGAACTTACGACTGACCCAAGGTCACACCAGCAGCTGCATGTGGAGGACTGGGGAATCAAACCCGGTTCTCCCAGATTAGAGTCTGTGCTCTTAACCACTACACTAAACTGGCTCTCCCAGGCCACGTTGCCAGCACCACATAGGAAGTGATATCATCATGCCAGTGACTTCTGAGTGGTTTGCTGGTATTTGGACAAAAACCCTATGGTAAACCAGCTTCTACCATAAAGCTTTTGCCCAAATACCAGAGCGTCACCTGGAAGTCACTGCCAGGATGACACGACTTCCTGTGCGTGCAGGAAGTGATGTTTCCACATTGCTGGCGATATCACCTGGCCCTTCCTCTTTCTCCTTGGAAGTCCCCCCCACTGGCTGACTGATTGGTGGTCGGGGGGCTGTTGGGGTGGGATCCCTGCCTCATCAGGGGTGTGGCAGCCCTAAGCTTCTTTGATTAATGGGACAGTCAAGAGGGCCTCTCTCTGAGATCTTAAATCCTGGTCAGGAACATTGCAGACATTCACATCCTCCCCCCCCCCATCCCAGTTATGTTTCTGTGGCTGCGGTCACACACACTAAATCAGGAGTGTCAAACATGCGGCCCGGGGGCCAGATCAGGCCCCTGGAGGGCTTCTATCAGGCCCGCAGTGGAACTGGCTGTCTTCTGCTTCTTCTTCCAGTTCTTCTGCTGCTGCGTCATCATAGGTTTGCAGCTTACAGATACACACCTGAACAGCAGACTCAAGATTGCAACAGCTCAGACATTTTATGCAATAATTCATAACAAGAGGTGTCGGTTATCAGACACTGTTAAATAAACAAAATATTGCAAGTGTGCTGATGTTTTAAGCATGTTTTTAAGTTTTAAAAAACACTTTGTGTTTGTGTACTCTTTAAAGTTTATATTACACATATGGCTCGGCCCAACAAGGTCTCATTTATGTCAGATCCGGCCCTCATAAATGAGTTCGACACTCCTGCACTAAATAATCCACTTTCAAATCACTTTCAGTGCACTTTCCAACTGGATTTTTACTGTGCAAACTGGCACAATCCAGTTGGAAAGTGCATTAAAAGTGGATTATTCAGTGTGTGTGACCACAGCCTATGAATCAACGTATGATAAATAGAGATAAAGATATTTACAGAGACCTAACTATCTTTTTTTCTTTCTCTCTCTTTCTCATCGGTTCCATTGCCTATCTGAAATCACCTCCAACAGCTTTGCTGGCCAACAGCAAACCCCCTTTCGTGCTGAGCTGCTGACATTAGCAAAACACGTGAAAGAGAAGAGGACGACATCCATATTTTGATCAGTTCATCTTCGCAGGCCACATTGAAAAACCCTGCGGTTTTTGGGGGTTTTTTTGATAGGAGGCAATAAGAGACTGTTGGCTAATGACAGTATGCACTGCAAAGGGACACAAACTCTGTCTGCTCATCTGCCTGAATCATGGCTGTAAAACCAGAGCCGTCACCTGGAAAGGTCAACCCCCTTTCAGAGACTGATGTCGGCTGTCCAGCTGCAGAGCAAAAAGCATGAAAGGAGATGCGCCAGTGACTAACGCCGCATTGATGGAGCCGAGAGCTTCCTGTACCCAAATTGTATGTGGCAGAACAATTAAGCCATGTCCGTGCTGGATACAGACATGGGAAGTTTTTTTGATAGGCAGCATGAGGTTTTCTGGCATGGACATTCAGTCCTTTGGATAATGTCACCCATTTGCGTCTCTCTGTCACGCCAGTATTCGAGTCACAGGTCTGTGAGGAAGGGGGCAACCTACCTTTCCTTCTGGGCCAGAGCGGGGAATTGTTGTCACAGCTAGCCTTCCTAGGCCTCAAACGATGTCCAGATTGACCTTTGACAGATTCACTTCCGCCTAGGGTTGCCAGCCTCCTGGACATACGAAACCGCTGTTTAATCCTAGGAAAGCGTGTTCTCTTTATCTCCTACATTTTTTGGATCCACATGTTTCCAAATAAAGGAGTGATAAATACTGTTTGAGAACTTGAAAAACAAGGACCGATTTCACACAAGAGCTGCGCCGCCGTCGCGCCTCCCTTTGCCCCGCTTCTATTGGTCAATTTCCCACTCGAAGAAGCACGGCTGCATTTTGACCCGCGACTTCGCCTGATTTTCACCACGGTTTCGTGATCCTGGTTTTTTGCTTCCCCAGCCGGCCCGCCAAGGCAGGGTGGGGGGGAAACGAAGTAGAACTCTATGGAGTTTGTGTTCTATGGCCCCACCATAGTGCCGACTCTAGAGAAAAGGGGTTTAAAGTTTAAAGCAAAGGGATTTGAAGCAAAAAGGGGGGGAGGCATCTTCAAAAGCCTCCCCTTCCCTTCCCCAGCCCGCCTGCCAAGGCGGGCTGGGGGGGGAAGCAAAGAGAGAAGGGGTTTAAAGTTTAAACCTCTTCTCTATGGAGTTCTGCTGCAGTAGCGGCACAATCTTTCCATTGTAGTCTATGGGGCCATAGAATACAATGGCACGACTCTAGAGAGAAGGAGTGCAGGGCCGGGGAGCTGGGGTCAGGGCTTGCCGCCACCGCCATGTGTGCCCGCTCCCGCCGCCCGGATGTGACGTACAGATGCTGGGCACGCTGGGGGCGGGGTCACAGCCATTTGAGGGGAAAACTCTATGCACAATCTTTCCATTGTATTCTGTGGGGCCATAGAATACAATGGCACGACTCTAGAGAGAAGGAGTGCAGGGGCGGGGAGCTGGGGTCAGGGCTTGCCGCCACCGCCATGTGTGCCCGCTCCTGGGCTGCCAGAGTGGCGCTCCAGTGTGCTCCGGCCCCAAATGACCCCTGACCATAGATCTATAGAGGGCATTAAAATATTGCCAGTTTTATTTTCAAACTGTTTTTTTCCCCGTCCTGGACACTTATTTGCAACCGTAAGACGCCATTTTTGCTTTCAGAACAGAAAATCATGGGTGCTTGCGGCATCTGAAGTGTGCCCAGAAAAGTGAAAAACCACATTATGGAAGCGTAACCGATTACTTGGGATGCTGACTTCTACCCACCGCTACTAAGCAATTATTCGATCCCTTGTCTTTCCTTAACCTTCATAATTTTCTGTCTGTCCCAACCCACAGCTGCTTTCTCGGTTACATTTTTTACGCTGACACGCATGTTTCAGTTACAATTTTACACTATCCGATATCTGGATCGCCGTGAAGCTGAACCCTGTTCAGAAACGAACAGATTACAATTTTTCAGTGTTCCTGTCGCTCAGTTTGTGTATCTGCACAACAGAATCAATAAACACCTTTGAGGTTAACAAAAAGAAATAAAACCCGTGCTCCTTTACCATGCATTTTCTATATTTTTTCCCCGCAAGAAAAATGAAATCCAAATAGGAAGGGAACGGTATTGATCCAGGTAATAAGAGGCGCTTCTCGCACTGTGCTTGCTGGTGACAAATGTATGCTACTTCATGATTCCGTTTATTTTCCAATTTAACTAGAGAAGTCCGTTCCCTGCCTGTAGAAGCAAGGGGCGTTTCTCCCCTGCCCCTCTGAGGAATGAAGAAAACAAGTTCCGTTGGGATAATCTTGTAATCTATGCTTCGTGTGCATCTGCATGTAAAATTCCGTCGTCACAGCCAACTTATGGTGACCCCAGCAAGGGTCTTCCAAGGCAAGTGAGAAGCGGAGGTGGTTGGCCATTACCTTCCTCTGCAGAGTCTTCCTTGGTGGTCTTCCATCCAAGACTTATGGCCACCCCAGCAAGGGGCTTTCAAGGCAAGTGAGAAGCAGAGGTGGTTTGCCATTACCTTCCTCTGCAGAGTCTTCCTTGGTGGTCTCTGATCCAAATACTGACCCTGATTAGCTTCCAAGATCTGGCAAGATCAGGCTATACCATGCAGCCTTTCCACGCATGCATTATATGCATAGATAACAAATGTTTATACTGCCTTGTCTGTTCTTATGCCGTTTATTTTAAAGTTATGGCTTGGGGGATGCATGTGATGATAAAAGTTGTGTGTTTGATGGGTGACAGCGAATTCCAACATTCCAAACTACTGGTTGACTCCTTAACTAGGAATCTTAGGAATAGTGTGGACTCCTATGCTATTGCTTCGGGTGTCCCCATCATGTGAGGCTAGATTGGGGGTGGGGGGGCAACCTATGACAGGGTCTTCTTGGTTGTGGCACCTAAACTTTGGAATTCCCAGGGAGATTTGTCTGCCCCCCTTTATCATTACCTTGAACCGGAAGGTGATGGCCTCGTTTGTTTTGTTTGGTGTCCCTTTGTTGACCCTCCTTCCTGTTTATCGACCCCAACCCAACCCGGGAACAGGATTTGGGGGAGGGCATTTCAGGTTCCTGCAGGAGGGGAGCCACAAAATTTCACTTCATGGGCAGAAGTCTTTGTGTCCATGAAAACATGGGGCTGAATCCAACCCAATGGGTACACATCAAATAAGTAGAAGGAACAATAATAATCAATAATAATCAAAACCATTGGCAAAAAAATAATAATACCTGTATAAGTGAATCCGAACAGAAACTACATTTGGAATATTCACTCTTCCTTAGTAATGGGATGGAAGCCAGTCCTGTAGCTATGGTGGGGCTTTTAGGGGCGCTTCCTACTTTCTTAAAAACACAGCCCTGCAAGAATTCTCCTGTAAAACCTTTTTTTCAATCTTTTTTTTTAATTAAAGGCATGCACTCCTTTAAGCAGAGTGGGGTGCTGTAGTTGACCCATTCCCACACTGAGCAAGGGGGTTGGAGTAGGTGACCTCTAGGATCCCTTCTAACTCTGGGTCAAGAAACTGGTCTCCTTGAAGAGAGTTTTTCTGCCTAAATGTTAGCTTTCTTGACTATAGAAGTCATCACCCCCCACCTGCTGGCTTCTTATCAGAGTTGTTGCTAAGGCTGGCTGAAGTCATTAACTTGCAGCCGCTGAGAACTGCCATCTAAAGTGGTGGACAGCTTGCAGTTTAGAGGGCTGGGACACTTTCCCTATAAAGAAAGGTTAAAGCGCTTGGGGGTCTTTAGCTTGGAGAAACGACAGCTGAGGGGTGACACGATCGAGGTTTATAAGATTATGCCTGGGACAGAGCAGGTGGAGAAAGAAGTCCTTTTCTCCCTTACTCACAATACAAGAACTCGTGGGCACTCAATGAAATTGCTGAGCGGTCGGGTTAGAACAGATAAAAGGAAGTCCTGCCACAGGAAGTGGT
>NW_015159842.1:77087-87816 GCF_001447785.1 Gekko japonicus
GATCTCCTGATGGCACCTGGTATTTTTGGCCACTGTGTGACACAGAGTGTTGGACTGGATGGGACATTGCCCTGATCCAACCTTGGCTTCTCTTATGTTCTTAAGCTCTCCTAGCCTACAGCCCACAACCCAGGTTTTAAAACACGCTCAGAGAAGAATCTAAGGTATCCGACTTCCTTTGTTTCTTTAAATAATTCACATATTATGGTGTTAGCATGGGAACCGAATAGCTAAGAGTCCGTCCTCCACTTCTGCTTAACGGTTGGAGAGGACTTGAATGGCCCTGCCCATGTTACTCCATGTGAGCATCTGGGTTGCCAGGCACCTCTATTGGATAAGCATATGGAGCAGAGATCCATCGGTGGCTCTTAGCCACAAGGTATAGATAGGAACTCTCAGTCTGGGGCAGGTGATGCTCTGTATTCTTGGTGCTTGGGGAGGGCAGTGGGAGGGCTCCTGGTGTCCTGGCCCCACTGCTGGACCTCCTGATGGCCCCTGGTATTTTTGGCCACTGTGTGACACAAGAGCATTGGACTGGATGGGCCGTTGGCCTGATCCAACATTGGCTTCTCTGATGTTCTCATGTTCTTATGATCTATCCTGGTAAGAACTTCCTTTTGGCTAAATGGCTTTTCTTTCTGCACTGAGAACTTCAGCCCCACCAGGGGAAAGCAAAATTGTTCCACAAGCCACAAAATCCTGGTTACGGAAACCAAAAGTGGCATTATGTTAGGGCAGGGATCTCCAGCGTGGTTTCCATGGGTGCCTTTGTCCCTGCTGACACCTTTCCTAGCATCCACCAAGTATTCATAGAAAGTAAGTGGGACCAGATGGTGCTTTCGTCCAGCAGAGCTTCTGATTAATGAACACACAAGAGTGGAAATACAGTGAATGCAGTTGTACAAACAACTAAACAGAATAATCTGTCATGCTGTACAAGAAGAAAAAGAAGAAGAGATTGGATTCATACCCCGCCCTTCACTTGGAGTCTCAGAGCGGCTTACAAACTCCTTTCCCTTCCCCTCCCCACAACAGACACCCTGTGAGGTGGGTGGGGCTGAGAGAGCTCTAACACAAACTGCTCTTTCAGGAACAGCTGTGCCAGAGCTTGTGACTGACCCAAGGTCACATCAGCAGGTGCGAGTGGAGGAGTGGGGAATATTTGTCAGAGATGCTTTAGGCTGGTCCTGCACTGGGCAGGGGGTTGGACTAGATGGTCTGTATGGCCCCTTCCAACTCTATGATTCTATGATTCTATAAGTGTGATTTGTACAGCGTGAAGATCTGATTGGCTGTTCAGATTGTTGCAAATGTTGCTTGGGCCGCACCACCATTACAGCACGAAGATCTTCATTGCATGGCTAAAGGGAAGTTGCATGCGTTGGAGAGAAAAAATTAGAACAGGATGTTCATTCCAAACGGCATCCTGTTGTAGAGATCTTCTGCCTGAAATACTGAAGAGTTACTATTAGAGTTATGAGTAATCTAACTCCCGGTCTCATTCAGGGCCAAGCCTGGCGCTGTCATTCTACCCGGGGTTTCTGTAATACACAAATACAGTAACTATAGATAGCAAAGTCTACAAAACAGCCCAGAGTCAGAGATCAAAGGTCCAGTCCGAGGATCAGGGCAAGGAGGGTCAAGGGTTCAGGGGTCTGATTCCAGGGCTTGGGAACAGGTGCAGTATACAGGGTCTGTGTCCCAAGAACAGGTTATCAGACACAAGGCAGCAAGTCAAGGTAGAGCTCTCTTTGATAAGCAGGTCAGCTCACAGAGGGGAGCAGTAAGCAAAGTGGCTTCCTTGCTGAACCTTGGTCAGTGTGTTCCTTTTATCTGCCTCCTTTTGCTGACTCACCCTCCGAGGCCCAGGTGCCACTCCTTACAGTTGCTTTCATCTTGCTCCAGGTGTAGGCCTTTACTGTTTCCCTATCAGCCTATCAATCCTGGTCCTCTAACGACTCTGCTCCAGGAATTAACCCTGGTCGCTGCTGAGCAATCAGGACACTGCTCTGGCTTCTCTCTAGAGCTGTCAAGCACTCCCGCCTCCTTCTAGGCTCTGTTGGTTTGGGAGGAACCGGCGAAGACTGAGGCACTGGCCTCTACGGCATCTGTTTCTTCTCCTGCTGGAATAAGCAGCCTGGCCATGAGTGGGAAGCATTCTCGCTTCCCAGTGATTCCAATTTTGGGTCTGCTTCTTGACCCAGCTGCCCAGGTGGGTATTCCACTGGTGGGGGATCTGACCCTTCTAATTCCTCCAAGGAGGAGGAGGTGGCGGCTAGCTGGCCCATGACACTCCTTGGTGTTTTGTGTTTGTCATTACCTCCTGCAGCAGCCATTTTGTGGTTGAGCCCACCACCCTGTATTGGAATTCCAAAAGTGCCTGCAGACACCCCCCCAAAAAAAAGGTGGGGGGCCTGCATCAGGGTTCCCATTTGCACGCTTATGGTGGTGGACCTCCAGTCAATTGCAGCCCTTGCCTGCTGGTGCTCAGCTGATCGCTGGGTGGAAACTGCAGCCAAAGGATGTGTGTGACCATCCTTGGGAGACACATTAAGAAGGAAAATAAGGCCTTGGGTATGTACAGGAAGTTCGGATCATAGAGTTCCCGATCATTCCTAGAACTACCCAAAAGTGACAAGGGTAGCTCTAGAAATTTCCAGAAGCTCTATGGTAAGATTTCTTCTAGTGATTGCCTGAGCTACCTTTGTTATTTTCAGGTAGTTCTGGGAATCACCAGGAACACTATGGTCAGAACATCTTGTGAGAGCCAGTTTGGTGTAGTGGTTAAGTGCACGGACTCTAATCTGGGAGAACCGGGTTTGATTCCCCACTCCTCCACTTGCACCTGCTGGATGACCTTGGGCAAGCCGTAGTTCTGGCACAGCTGTTCTTGAAAAAAGAGCAGTTTCTGTCAGAGTTCTCTCAGCCCCACCTACCTCACAGGGTGTCTGTTGTGGGGAGGGGAAGGGAAAGGAGTTTGTAAGCTGCTCTGAGACACCTTTGGATAGTGAAGGGAGGGGTATAAATCCAATCTCCTCCTCCTCCTCCTCTTCTTCCTCTTCTTCCTCCTCTTCTTCTTCTTCTACATACCCAAGACCCAATTTGTCTTTTTAATCATTCTCTTGGGAAACTGCCCCCCCCACAACCAGTTTGGTGCAGTGGTTAAGTGCATGGAGCCAGTTCGGTGTAGTGGTTAAGTGCATGGACTCCAATCTGGGAGAACCGGGTTTGATTCCTCACTCCTCCACTCGCAGCTGCTGGATGACCTTGGGCATGCCGTAGTTCTGCCAGAGGTGTTCTTGAAAAAAGAGCAGTTTCTGTCAGAGCTCTCTCAGCCCCACCTACCTCACAGGGTGTCTGTTGTGGGGAGGGGAAGGGAAAGGAGTTTGTAAGCCGCTCTGACCCAGTTTCCCATGAAACCCCTGCAGTGTTTCACCTGAGGAGAAAATCTTCACTGTGCTTCAAATTTCCTTTCAGGCAATGTTCCTGTTCATCGCATTTCAGCCTTTAGACATGACACACCAGCAGGGGTGGGGTGAGGGCACGAGAGTTATGCCCCGGCCCAAAGGAGATCCCGATGAAAAATGTAAAAGGCTTTGCTAATCAAAAGGGTTATAACCCTTGCCGGAGGGCTTTCTTTCTTCAGATCCGACCTTGCGTTTCCTTCTGACTCCACCGCCCCCCGCCGCCGCTCTCTGAACTTCAAGAAGCTTCAGTAATGCTCCCGATCAGTAACTCAATTGATAGACTTCGGGAGGTTTGCTCCTCACTCTCCTCTATGCCATAACAATCAATTTCCCTTTGCACTTCTGTTGTGGCCATAAATATCTTTGACTTCTCCCCAAATTTTATGAGACGGAGTGCATATTATTTTACTCGCTTGCATTTTTTAACATAAATTGTTATTGCCGCCTTCAGTCGTATAAGTTATAGGGCATTCCCGACATCAAGGATAACATCTGCCTCGCTTTATGACCTTGCTTTATGGATTCCCCCCCCAACTCTTGCTTTCTTCAAGACAGGTGGAGGATGAAGGGGGCATTTGGGTCCAGAGCGCCACTTCTCCTTCATCTGGAACATGTGGCGCGGTCCACTCATCTGGACTCGCTGCTCTCAGTCTTGGTACACCTGTGCCCGACTTGTGGGACACTTAACTTCTAAAAAACAGCGCCAAGAGTAGAAGAAGAAGACGAAGAAGAAGAGATTGGATTTATATCCCACCCTTCACTACTCAAAGGAGTCTCAGAGCAGCTTACAAACTCCTTTCCCTTCCCCTCCCCACCACAGACACCCTGTGAGGTAAAAGAAGAAGAAGAGATTGGATTCATACCCCGCCCTTCACTACCCAAGGGAGTCTCAGAGCGCCTTACAAACTCCTTTCCCTTCCCCTCCCCACCACAGACACCCTGTGAGGTAAAAGAAGAAGAAGAGATTGGATTCATACCCCGCCCTTCACTACCCAAGGGAGTCTCAGAGCGCCTTACAAACTCCTTTCCCTTCCCCTCCCCACCACAGACACCCTGTGAGGTAAAAGAAGAAGAAGAGATTGGATTCATACCCCGCCCTTCACTACCCAAGGGAGTCTCAGAGCGCCTTACAAACTCCTTTCCCTTCCCCTCCCCACCACAGACACCCTGTGAGGTAAAAGAAGAAGAAGAGATTGGATTCATACCCCGCCCTTCACTACCCAAGGGAGTCTCAGAGCGCCTTACAAACTCCTTTCCCTTCCCCTCCCCACCACAGACACCCTGTGAGGTAAAAGAAGAAGAAGAGATTGGATTCATACCCCGCCCTTCACTACCCAAGGGAGTCTCAGAGCGCCTTACAAACTCCTTTCCCTTCCCCTCCCCACCACAGACACCCTGTGAGGTAAAAGAAGAAGAAGAGATTGGATTCATACCCCGCCCTTCACTACCCAAGGGAGTCTCAGAGCGCCTTACAAACTCCTTTCCCTTCCCCTCCCCACCACAGACACCCTGTGAGGTAAAAGAAGAAGAAGAGATTGGATTCATACCCCGCCCTTCACTACCCAAGGGAGTCTCAGAGCGCCTTACAAACTCCTTTCCCTTCCCCTCCCCACCACAGACACCCTGTGAGGTAAAAGAAGAAGAAGAGATTGGATTCATACCCCGCCCTTCACTACCCAAGGGAGTCTCAGAGCGCCTTACAAACTCCTTTCCCTTCCCCTCCCCACCACAGACACCCTGTGAGGTAAAAGAAGAAGAAGAGATTGGATTCATACCCCGCCCTTCACTACCCAAGGGAGTCTCAGAGCGCCTTACAAACTCCTTTCCCTTCCCCTCCCCACCACAGACACCCTGTGAGGTAAAAGAAGAAGAAAAGATGGGATTTGTATCCCACCCTTCATTACCCAAAGTTGTCTCAGAGCGGCTTACAAACTCCTTTCCCTTCACCTCCCCACAACAGGCACCCTGTGAGGTAGGTGGGGCTGAGAGAGCTCTTGACAGAAACTGCTCTTTTTCAAGAACAGCTCTTATCAGAACTACGGCTTGCCCAAGGTCATCCAGCAGCTTTGAGTGGAGGAGCAGGGAATCAAACCCGGTTCTCCCAGATTAGAGCCCGTGCACTTAACCACTACACCAAACTGTGTGATCTAGGTTTGACAGGTCTGGGTTGGAAAATACCTGGAGACATTGGGGGTGGGGCCTGGAGTGGGTAGGACTTTGGGAGGCCTCAGCATGGTACAAGGCCACAGAGTCCACCCTTCAAAGGAGCCATTTTCTCCAGGGGAGCTGAATCTCTGTCAGCTGGAAATCAGTTGCAAAAGCGGGAGATCTCCCGGCCCCACCTGGAGGCTGGCAACCCTCAAGTGATCCATGTGTCAGGTCGGTAGCTCAGGGCTGGGAAATATCTGGAGATTTTGGGGGTGGAGCCTGGGGAAGGCGGGGTTTGGGGAGGGGAGGGACTTCAATGGTGTATAATGCCATAGAGTCCACCTTCCAAAGTGGCTGTTCTCTCCAGGTGAAGAGATCCCTGTTGACTGGAGATCAATTTTCACAGTGGGAGATCTCCTGCCACGACCTGGAGTTTAGCAACCCTATTTGTGTACCATGTTCTGTGCCATGCCAAGCCTCTATCGGTCTGACTCCCTGCCAGGTGAATCACTTTCCCACACTGTTTAATGTCTTAGTGTGAAAAGTAGGATTACCAACACCAGGTCAGGACATTCTTGGAGATTTGGAAGTCAAGGGTGGGGAGGGCAGGGTTTGAGGCAGGGAGGGAGCTCAGCAGAAATGTGATGCCCTGGAGTCCAGCCTCTGAAGCAGCCATTTCCTCCTGGAGAACAAGGGTTGCCAGGTCTGGACTGGAAATTACCTGGAGACTGGAGCCAGGAGAGGGTGGAGTTTGCGGAGGGGAGGGGACTCAGCAGGGTACAATGCCAGAGAGTCCACCCTCCAAAGCAGCCATTTTCTCCAGGGGACCTGATCTCTGCCAGCTGGAGATGAGTTGTAAAAGCGGGAGATCCCCAGGCCCCACCTGGAGGCTGCACAAACAAAAGGGATCACAGGTATCCAACAGGAAAAACAACACACAAGCAAACCCTGCGACATGAACAACATTAGTAAAATAGCTTTTTAAAACTTTATAAGATTGCAAAAATTCTCAATTGTGCAATATTGTAAAAAAAATCCAACATAGTCCAACATTATGAGTAGCCGGTTATGAACTCATTTCAACTTTACAGTCTTCCTCGGATGTAATCCTATATTGTCAAGAGGGGTCAGCGTCTTAATCCAGCTCAGTATTGTAATTCCTTAATTCCTTCATAATACCCTAGGAGTAACTACTGCCTCCAAAAAAAAACCTGTGTTGGGGGACTAGGAGGAGAGGACATCCTTGAGAAGTCTATCCTGGCCACACTTGCGAGATAAATAATAATTATGAGTTTGCATTGGGGGAATGAAGCTAACCCACACTCTGGTTGATTTGGTGGGTGAATAAATGGCTCCTGGCAGGGTTCCACTGAGATCTCTACAAAGTGGCTTTTCCTGACAAAGTGGTCCCTGCCCAGGGGTACGTGTCTGATTACAGTTTGTTAATTCGCCTTAAATAATGCAAGCACATTCCTTCCTCCGTTAAGTAGGTTGTCCGTGTATCTCAATTATTAAGTGTGCGTGCATTAATATACATACATCACGTCACAATCCAGAGGCTTTCTGGGCCTCTGTTTGCCAGATGGGTTCTGACTGGAGGATCCTGAAAGGGGAAAAAGAAAGGGTGAGAATAAAGGAGCGAAGTGACCCCCCTCCTGTCGCCCTCCCCTGGAATGTTTTAAAAAAACATTCTCTTCTTCCATCAAATTTGTCTGAATGGCCTGCTGCAGCAGGAACCTCTGAATTTGCAGGGGATTCCCCCCCCCCGAAAGCCTAACTCAGGGGTACAATTGCAGGACTCTGGTCTGGATGGTGAAGGCTAGCCGAACCCTGTCAGAGCTGGGAGGCTAAGTCAGGTCAGCCAGGTTTAGCACTTGGATGAGAGACCACCCAGAAAGTCCAGGCTTGCTACAGAGCCAGGCAGGGCTCTTTTTGTAGAAAAAGCCCAGCAGGAACTCATTAGCATAACAGGCCACACCCAACAGCAGAAACTCATTAGCCTATTAGGCCACACCCCTGATGGCACAGCTCATTAGCATATTAGGCCGCACCCCCATGTTACCAGAAGTGTGGTCATCCAGCCACACCCACCTTTGGCTTCTTATTCTGTTTACCTTCTTTGTGGTCAAAACCCAGGGCCTTTTTTTGTAGCTGGAACTCCTTTGCACGTTAGGCCACACACCCCTAGCGTAGCCAATCCTAATGAGTCTCTGCTGTTGGGTGTGGCCTATTATCCTAATGATTTCCTGCTGGGCGTGGCCAACTCAGGAGCCAGGCGGAACTCCGTTCCTGTGCGTTCCTGCCCAAAAATAGCCCTGGGGCCAGGCAATGGGCAAATCATCTCTGCTTGCCTTTTGCTTTGGAATCCCTGTGGGGTCACCGTAAATTGGCTGTGACCTGACGTCACTTTCCACCACCACAAGAAGAAGGAAAAGAGGGAGAGGAAGAAGAAGAAGAGAAGGAGGAGGAGATGGGATTTATACCCCGCCCTTCACTCAGAGTGGCTCACAAACTCCTTTCCCTTCCCCTCCCCACGACAGACACCCTGTGAGGTAGGTGGGGCTGAGAGAGCTCTTTCAAGAATTGCCCTTTCAAGGACAGCTCTTGTCAGTATGGCTTGCCCAAGGTCATCCAGCAGCTGTAAGTGGAGGAGTGGGGAATCGAACCCGGTTCTCCCAGATTAGAGTCCGCGCACTTAACCACGACACCAAATTGGCTTGGCCTCTATGCCCTGTTGTTGGACCTCCAGAGGAACTGCTTGACCACTGGGTGAGACAGGATGCTGGACTAGATGGACCATTGGTCTGATCCAGCAGGGCCCTTCTTATGTTCATATCAGGGGAAGGCCTCGGCCTCTATGCCCTGTTGTTGGCCCTCCAGAGGAACTAGTTGGTCACTGTGTGAGACTGGATGCTGGACAAAACGGACCACTGGTTGATCCAGCAGGGCATTTCTGATGTTCTGATTTAATGAATGCGAGGGATGATTGCCCAATCCCTCTTTCCCCCTCTCCGTGTTGAATATTGATATTTTCATGAAGTCCTTTGGCCAGACAGCTAATTTTTTGGCCACTGTAAACTCTGCAAGCTGTCAAGTGTAATGATTTCCAGTCTCTTACCTGGATTCCAGCCTGCTCCCCAGAGGTAAGAAAAGACTCCGTCTAAAAAACCTTGCACTAAATAGTGTGCCTTTATGTGATCTAATATACCCAGACAAGGTCCCAGGTGGAAATATCAAAGAAGATACAGGAATAAAAGGAGTGTCTAAACCTCAGCGGCCCGGCCGTTGGGCTTCTTGCAAATTATCCCTTTGATTAGTCTCTGCATAAAAGGGGCCAGCAATTATTTTTCAGCTCCAATTGCCTCCCTAAGGACCATTAGGAGGAGAGGATTTAGAGGCCTTGAAAATCTACAGTCAGATGGTTGGCGGAATATGAAATTCTGGCTGGTCCCATTAATCTCCCCAGTGGGGGGAAAGAGACAAAATGATTTGTCAAAGTGTTGCTCAGCAGAGGCCAAAAGAACCTGTTGGGCCACTGGCGGATGCAGAACAGAGACACAAAAGTGTTTGTGCTCTAACCACTGAGTGACACAGCCCCAGCTGAGTGAGCCCAATGGGGGGGGGGAGAGGTTTTGACTCCATTCTTATCGCCCTGTACAGTTTGGCCCTAGGACACTGCACATCTATTTATTTCTTTTTGACTTCTTAACTATCAAACCTTCCCTTCCTTCTCGGAACTCAGCATAAGGATCCTACTGAGCTTCCAATCCAGCTAGTGATTGTATAGAAGATGTCATAAGAACAAAAGAACTTAAGAGAAGCCAATGTTGGATGAGGCCAAAGGCCTATCCAGTCCAACACTCTGTCACACAGTGGCCAAAAATACCAGGTGCCATCAAGAGGTCCACCAGCGGGGCCAGGACACTAGAAGACCTCCCACTGTTGCCCCCCAAGAACCCCCCCAAGCTCCAAGAATACAGAGCATCACTTGCCCCAGACTGAGAGTTCCTATCTATACCTTGTGGCTAATAGCCACTGATGGACCTCTGCTCCATATGTTTATCCAATTCCCTCTTGAAGCCGTCCATGCTTGTAGCCGCCACCACCTCCTGTGGCAGTGAATTCCATGTGTTCATCATTCTTGGGGTGAAGAAGGACTTCCTTTTATCTGTTCTAACCAGACTGCTCAGCAATTTCATTGAGTGCCCACCAGTTCTTGTATTGTGAGAAAGGGAGAAAAGTACCTCTTTCTCGACCTGCTCTATCCCATGCATAATCTTATAAACCTCAATCATGTCACCCCTCAGCCGTTTGTCCTATTTACCAGGTCCAGGATATGAAGGGCTGCGATCATATGCACAAAGACCCAACATAGGCACAGGGCTCTTTTTGTAGAAAAAGCCCAGCAGGAACTCATTAGCATAATAGGCCACACCCAGCAGTAAAATCCATTAGCATATTGGGACACACCCCTGACAGCACAGCTCATTACCACATTAGGCCGCACCCCCATGTTACCAGAAGTGTGGTCATCCAGCCACACCCACCTTTTGCTTCTTATTCTGTTGACCTTGTTTGTTGTCAAAACCCAGGGCTTTTTTGTAGCAGGAACTCCTTTGCATGTTAGGCCATACACCCTGAATGCAGCCAATCCTAATGAGTTTCTGCTGTTGGGTGTGGCCGATTATGCTAATGAGTTCCTGCTGGGCGTGGCCAACTTGGGAGCCAGCCGGAACTCCGTTCCTGTGCGTTCCTGCCCAAAAATAGCCCTGGGTGTGAATGCCAGGTGGATTTAAAGTGAGCGATCAGACAGCAACATCTGGGAAGCACCCCACAGCCGTCGGCAACCCGTTCTGCTCTGCTGCAGAAGCGGAGTTAAACAACACCAGGGAAAATCCGGTAGTTGCAACGGGCCATGGATGGACTTTCCCATGTCTGAACACTCCAGTGCGCTCTCATGCCATTGGGATGGTCTGATCGGGCCATCCCGACTCTGTTTTGTTGTCCCCCCCCTTCACAGTATGTGCATCATCACAAACTCCATAGGGAGCCCTCAGTGTGGAGGTGGGATTCATTGATTCCTCTTTTAATTGCATGGGAAACCAACGGCACAA
>NW_015159843.1:0-4890 GCF_001447785.1 Gekko japonicus
CTAACTCAGCTTAGAGGGAACACTCACTGCCTTGCGTTACAGCACCTTATTGAGAAATACTCAGCCAGGGGAGCAACATCTCTATATGCTGCATTTGTTGATCTCAAATCTGCCTTTGATTCTGTTTCTGGACCTCGGCTCTTGAATAAGCTTTTAAATTCTAATGTCGACAAAAGACTTTTGTTTCTCCTACAGGCCCTACGTGATCATACTTTTCGAAGAGTGAGATGCAGTAGATTTGGCCATCTTACTGATCCTATTAGAACCTTCAGAGGCATCAGGCAAGGATGTCTGTAAGCCCCAGCTCTGTTTATTTTTATATTAATAATAATGTAGTAAGTTGGCTCAACACCTCTGATCTTCTTCCCCCTAAAATTGCTAACTGGCATACATCTGTTTTACTGTATGCCGACGATGCTGTGATATTATCTCAAACCCCAGTTGGTCTTAGGCGAGCCCTAAGGAAGTTCAGCATCTTTTGTGAAGATGAGCTTCTCACAATTAACTATCAAAAAACTAAAATCTTAGCCTTTGGGAGCAGATCAGAACCCAGGAATTGGGCAATAAACAGCCGTCAGATAGAACAAGTTGATAGTTTTAAATACCTGGGCGTAGTTTTACAGGCCTCCGGTTCTAGGGTTAAGCACAGCAGATACGTTGCCGATCTAGGGGAAAGATGTGCAAATGCCATACTGAAATTTTTTTGATCTCATGGTGGAGAATTCGTTCCTGCAGCCCTGAAGTTATATATGGCCAAAACATTGGCGCAACTGCTCTATGGAACACTCCTAGGACCGCTTTCCTCATGCTTTACGCCACAAGAAAGAGTTCAGTCCAGATTTTTAAGAGCTGTTCTACAAGTTCCTAACTGTGTGTTCAATGCTTGGATACGATTGGAGTCTGGGAATCTTAAAACTGAAGTTAGGGTATGTATTCTATCCATCTATCCCCTCCCCATCTATCCATCTATATGTGGCTGAAAGGTCAATTCAACCCACAAGGCCACGGAGACTCCTCGGGGATATCGGGAGCTACCAAGAATATAAAGCATCCCTTGGCCAGAGTCCCTCGCTATACCTTGTGGCTAGTAGCCACCGATGGACCTCCGCTGATGCCTCCTCCTGCCTCCAAACTCCTCAACAGGATGGCATCATCTACTGTATCCAAATCTGCAGATCTTGGAGGCGTGACAAAGCTCGGGCACCTTCCACCCCCACCCCCATGTCTGATGTGGTGCAGGAACTGGGACTGCGTTGCGCAGAGCCAATCACCCCCTCTCGTCCACAAAATGTGCTGCTGTCTGAAGTTAGCTCAGCTGTGTTCAAGAACCACAGTTCTATACCCTTTGTCTAGACCTTACTGGTTCAGTATGGCCCAGTGGGACTAAAAGAGACACAGAGTCACAGGGATTGACTAGGATTTCTCCTTCTGGTGGCACCTGGTATTTTTGTCCACTGTGTGACAGAGTGTTGTACCGGTCGGATGGGCCTTTGGCCTGATCCAACATGGATTCTCTTATGGTCTTATTCCCCACCACCACCTTTCAGTATAGAGATATCTGAAAATTCTAGAGTGAACCTTTCTCTGTTTAGCATTCAGAGGGAACTGTGTAAAAATACATAGGGGATAAGATTGCTTGTGTGGAACCCCACAAGTCAACTCCCCCACTAAGCATGGCTAGTGTTCTTTGGCAACCCTTAGAGAGTCTGGTCCTTGAAGAATGATTCAAAAAAGGCCAAGGTACATCCCCAGATACGTCCATCTGCCTCCAGACGCCTCAGCAGAATGGCATCATCTACTATATCTACTATTAGACTACATCTAATGGGTTGAAATTACAAGGGAGTCATTACCGGCTAAATATCAGGAGAAACTTCCTAACTGTAAAAGTGGTTGAGCAGTGGAACAGACTGCCTTGGGAGGTGGTGGATGCTCCTTCGCTGGACGTTTTCAAGCGGAGCCTGGATGACCATATTTCCGGTATGTTGTAGGTATGTAGGGCTATCTTTCGGCTATGCTCCTGCAGAGTGCAGAAGGTTGGACTAGTTTACCTGCAAGGTCCCCTTCCAACTCTTAACATTCTATGATTCTATGTAGTCGGCTCAAGATTTTTGGATCCTCCTGGAACTCTATGAGTCCTCTCCATGGTGCTTGCATGAAAAGTTGGAGTATGATACTGTAATAGCGTATTTCATTTTAAGTGTTTTCAGCCAGCGGTCTCTTGTGTTTTGCACTGTCCTGTCAGGGTGGAAGGGGCAGAGGAGCATAATGCCTCCCCGGGTCAGAGCTCAGGGGATGCCTGGATGAACAGGGGGAGGCAAGGAACCCCCAGGGAAACGGCAGAAGGGATGTGAGGCATTTGCGAGCTATTTTGCGGATAAGGTCTTGTCGCTCTGCCGCGACCTCCCCGCCACAGTTGATACAGTGAGTGAGCTCAAGGCTCCAAGCACGTCTTTGATTCTAGTTCTGGATCACTTCGACCCACTCAGCCTAGAGGAAGTTGACAAATTGGTGTTCTGGCTGATCTAGGTGTTCTGGTTGATCACAAGCGAAACATGAGCCTGCAGAGCAATGTGACTGCAAAGAAAGCTAATGCAATCTTAGGATGCATGAACAGAAGCATTGTGTCGAGATCACGGGAGGTGGTCGTTCCACTCTATTCTGCTACGGTCAGGGCCCAACGTTCTGGGCACCACATTTTAGGACAAGCTTTTGTTGACAAGAACGGTGTTCACGCAACTGAACAGTATCATATTCCTTATAGCAACGAGCTTGTAAATAAGAATTTCCTTAATACTATTGTCTTCCCATTCTTGTATCAAGATAAAGGGAAAACAGTCCAACTGAGGAAAAAGTAGAGGCACATTGTAACGATTACCAAAGTCAACTTTCATCCAGTTTCTGACTTGAATCCCAGACTTGTAGCCCTGAAGACTTCTAATCTGATTTTTCAAGCACAATTGTTACCAATTTAGACAATGGGCTGGATCCTATCAAACATTATACCCAGCATGTATTATATGCTTCCTTATGTTATCAAAGTCCGCCTCTCTCGCAGGGACTCAGGGCAGGTGACCCACAGAGTGACCCAACACAGTGAATAGGACGGCACAGTGCATGAACTACGAAATGGAATTTGGGTTGTAGAACCAACCAGGGATCTAAAAATCTGCAGGGAACGAAAGCATAAATCAATGCTAACATGAACCACTAAATGGTGAACAATTACACAGAAGGATCCAGCCTACAGTAGTATAAAAATTAGCTAACAGGATCCTACTTGCAATAGGCTATACGCACCAGTACAGATCTCCTCAGATCTTGGAAGCTAAGCAGGGTCGGCCGGCTGATAGTCAGATGGGAGACCTCCAAGGAATGCCAGGGTCGTGATGCAGGGGGCAGGCAACGGCATCTGAACGTCTCTTGCCTTGAAAACCCTTCCAGGTGAACATCAGTCGACAGCAACAAGAACAGATACACACTAATATAGGTCAAGTGAGAGTGCCGCGGTATTGCGGAAAGCTGGGAGCCCCCCTGATTTCCCGAGGCTGGCTGGTGGACGGGGGGGAGGGCTTCAAGGAGAAGGCCCATTTGGGGGAGAGGGGGGCCCTGCAGGAGTCTTTCCTGCTGCTGCTGCCGGGATGAGCGAATCTGGCAGGGCGGAGCATGAAGGCAGGGCCAGCTCACCCGTTAGGCGAACTAGGCATTCGCCTAGAGCACAGGGATAGCGGGCCCTGGATGGGGCGCCGATCTCCCCCCCAAAAGTTGCTGCCCTGCCCCACCACCGCCCCCTCTACCTGGCCGAGAAGCCCACCGCCTTCCTCCCGCCGCTGCGCCTTCCCTGCCCCTTGAGCCACCTTGGGAAAGGAAGGCAGAGTAGAAAAGGGGTGGATGAGAACGGGCCTCTCGTGAGCAAGGGTGGAGGTCCAGTCTGGGGGAGGGGAGCTGGTTGCGAGGCATTTCTTCCCAGGGTGAAGAAATGGGGAGCCGTAGTCCACGCCGCACTGCGCTGCCGCCTTCCGGCTCCCACGCGCTCCCTCGTGGGCCTGGCTGGCTTTCTTTCGCCCCCCCCTTCCCTCCCGAGTATAGTATGAGGCTGGATCCCCGGAGCCTAGAGACGTGGCGAACCCTCTTCTGTGGAAGACTCCCAGCCTCATGGTGACTGAGAGCCCGCATGGCTCCTCCTGGCCCTCCCCTCGGTGCCGGTGCTTTAGCGACAGAAGAGTGGTCCCCCCACCCCTCTTTATTTTCCAGCTGCAGCCGACCTCCTCCTCATAAAAATTATGGAAACAATAAAAATGTCACTCAAAAGAATGCTGTTGTTTGTTTAAAAAAATACCTTATCAGTAAGCCTTTTAAAACTCTTTTAAAAAAAATCTAGTTGGGCAGGTGGTTGGCCAGCCGGCCGGGGTCTACACAACGGCAGAAGCCCCACCCCAAGCTTCCAGGAGCCCTCAATCAGGCAGCAAATGGCAAGCTCCCGGACGTGCAAGGAGCGATCCAGTCCTAGCTGCTCCAGCTCAGTCAGTCCCGTCTGCTTAGTTAGGAGCCACAAGGGCATGCTGGGCAATGTAGTCTTCATGGCTTCCTTTGCAGTGGAAACAAGCGGGGGGGGGGGAGGTGAGAAAATCCCAGCCAGCCATCCTGGGGAAAAAGTGAGTGGGGAGGGACTCTCTGCTACACCCAGCAGTTTTTCAGGCAGTCTGGAGACACGGCTGGAGGAAGGGATAGGGGAAGAGGAAGAGCTACAATTCATGTATGAAGAGCTGGAAACAATTCATGATTTTTTAAAAAGTAAACAAAAAGTCCAGTTCTCATTTGAAGGTGGGTCATAATGGGGGGGGGGGGGGCTTAAAATACAATTCTGTTGCAATCGAATTCCTTTTGAAA
>NW_015159843.1:5140-15922 GCF_001447785.1 Gekko japonicus
GGGGGGGCGCTGGAAGGTTTCCTTGCCTAGTGTGCAAAAAAAGCTGGGGCTGGCCCTGCCCGTGTGAGATGTCAGATGCTTTCCAAGATGGCCACTCAACCTGAACATATTTCCACACTATGAGCATTTAAAAGGTTTCGCCTCTTTGTGAGTTCTCTGATGCTTTCGAAGATGGCCACTCATACTGAATCTCTTTCCACCCTCTGAGCATTCAAAAGGTCTCTCCCTGTGTGGGTTCTTTGGTGTGGCTGAAGAGCAGCACTGCTACTGAATTTCTTTCCGCACTCTAAGCATTCAAAAGGTTTCTCCCCATTGTGTGTTCTTTGATGCACTTGAAGACTGCCGCTCTGACTGAATTTCTTTCCACACTCTGAACATTCAAAAGGTTTCTCCCCTGTGTGGGTTCTTTGATGACTATGAAGAGTGCAACTCTGACTGAATCTCTTTCCACAATCTGAGCATTTAAAAGGTTTCTCCCCTGTGTGGGTTCTTTCATGCTTCCGAAGAGAACCACTGTTACTGAATCTCTTTCCGCACTCTAAGCATTCAAAAGGTTTCTCCCCTGTGTGGGTTCTCTGATGCTGTTTAAGACTGCTACTGTGACTGAATCTTTTTCCACACTCTGAACATTCAAAAGGTTTCTCCCCCGTGTGGGTTCTTTGGTGCATCTGAAAATTGCTACTCTTACTGAATCTTTTCCACACTCTGAGCATTCAAAAGGTTTCCCCCCTGTGTGAGTTGTCAGATGCTTTCGAAAATGGCCACTCAACCTGAATCTCTTTCCACACACTGAGCATTCAAAAGGTTTCTCCCCTGTGTGGATTATCTGATGCTGTTTAAGATTGCTACTGTGACTGAATCTCTTTCGACACTCTGAGCATTCAAAAGGTTTCTCCCCTGTGTGGATTATCTGATGCTGTTTAAGATTGCTACTGTGACTGAATCTCTTTCCACACTCTGAGCATTCAAAAGGTTTCTCCCCTGTGTGGGTTCTTCAGTGCAACTGAAGAGTGGAGTGCCAACTGAATTTCTTTCCACACTGTGAGCACTCAAAAGATTACTGTGTGGCTTCTTCTGTGAAGTTGAAGCTGGCCACTCTGACTGAATCTCTTTCCGCACACTGTACGTTCAAAAGGTTTCTCGCCTCTGTGTAATCTTTGGTGCACAAGGACCTGCGATCTGAAGTATTTTCCACACTGAATGGATTTACTTTGCTGCATTATCCTGTCCTTTGGAAAACGTACATCACACTGTTCTCTATCTCTCTTCTCAACCATACGGCCACCTTTCTTTCGCTTAGGTCTGCCTCGATTCCTGATGTTTTCTTTCAAGTCTTCCTTTTTATCTCTATCTGGCATCTGTTGATGAAGTTCCTCACCGTCCTCGTTCCTCTGATCATCCTCTGCTAGAATAAATAGAGAGATCCTGTTAGCACCTGGGAGGGCTGCTAAAGGTCCAAAGGCAGATGTGACTGTAGAAAGAAAGGACTGACACCCCTTTGGCTTCATCCAGCTTGGCTAATCTTCACCACCTTTTTACTCTTCCACAGTATATCTAGTATTTAAGGATACCTCACACCCCTCAGGAGCCACAGCTGAGCTAGTGCCCTGGAGCAGCTTCGGAGGCTCCAGACTTCAGGCCCCCAGAAGGCCTCCCTCCCTCCCTCCTTACCCAGCGGGTTGTATGATTGCACCAAACCAAATGTTTCTCAGAAGTTAATCAGATATCCCCTATGGCTATTCCTTGCCTGTTCCCTTGACAGAACCGTGAAGAATACTCACTCTCAGCCAGCTCATTTGGGAAGGAAATACGCTGTTGGGATCCTCTTGAGGAACTCTGCAGTCTTTCTTTGGATGCAAGGCCATTGCTCGTCTCCACCAAAGTCTCTCTTGTACTTCTAGCATCTTTTGCAAGAGAGAGAGAGAGAGAGAGAGAGAGAAAGGGAAAGTTTTCATTCATAAATGGGGAAGAAAATGAATTGAAGGATACATTTTTAAAAAAATATTGTTTCCAGAAAAGAAAGAAAGATACTACAAAGAATAGACAACAACAAGAATAACAAAAACTACTAGTACTACAACATTGGAGCTTATACTTTGTCCCTGGTTAACATAAGAAAATTGGAATGAATCTTATTTTATACACCTATACCTAATTACACGGTCAATTTTAAGAGATAGCGTCTACTTTTTAAATTAATTTCAGGATTTCCGAGTCTCATCCTCTATCCATCTATATGGTCTCAACCAGTTATTTTCAAAAGTTCCTTCTTTTTTCTCTTGTAACTGTGTAGTTATTTTGTCCATTTCTTCTTTTGTGGGTGTTTTTCTTTTTTCCAGTATTGTACATAAAGTATCCTAGCAGTTTTGCTTTTACATTTCTAACATAAATTTCACATATTTGAGTACCATTTAGCTAGGTTCTCAGGAGTCATATACCATCTATAAAGCATTTTAGATACATTGTCTTTATATGAAGCAGCTTTTGTAAATTTCATATTTACCTTCCACACCCTGGATCATTCCTCCAGTTGTATATTGTGGCCTAAATTTTGTGCCCACCTAATCATTGATTCCTTTACAATCTCGTCTTGAATTTTCATAACTAATAACAAAGAATAAATCAACTTTTATATATTTCCCATCTGTTTCTAACAAAATTTTATCAAGGTCTAGGGGTGTATCATAAAACCCAGTTACTTGATCTTTAGCGTATCTGGACTCTAATCGTGCTCTTTCCTTTTTTTTTTCCAATCCCCCTAGGGGGAGGTTTTAATTGGGTTTTTTGCAGACTACAAAACTACAACAGAAAATTTAGGGAAGGGAACAACAACTATGGAAACAGAAGAGAAACCCACAACTAACTAAAAACCCAAGAGTAGGAGATCAATATCTCAGTTTATCATCATGCTATTTTGAAAAAACAATCAATAATACAATGAATTTAGTTGGTTATGCTAGATTATTATTATTTTACCATCCCTTTAACTGTTTATAGAGATTCCCAGAGCATCCCAAGTTATTTCAACATTTTTTTCAGGCACACATCAGAGTCCTTCAGCCCTTATTTGTTCTTATCTTTTCTAATCCTCAGTTTATATAGACCTTTGGGGGCACCTGCCCCCTTTTCTGAAGGGGAATCCTCATCCGAAGTCCCCGAGCCCAACTCGCCATCAAATTTGCTTTCTTCTTCCTCTCCTTTGCCCTCCTCTGGTTCCCCAAGCTGTGTTTGCAGAAATTCCCGTGCTTTGAAAACAGAGTCAATCTTTTCTTTTTTATTGTGGAGCTTGAAAATTACGCCTTCTGGGATTACCCATCTGTAACTGATAGAATTTGTTTGTAAGAAAAGGATTAATTCATTATAGTTCTTTCTCCTCTGTCTTATATCAAATTGAATGTCTTTTAAAATCCTGATATTATTGTCCTCAATTTTCAAGGGTGTTCCCGAAGTTGCTTTCAAAATAGCATCTCTCACATTTCTCTTTGAGAATCTGACCACTATTTCCCCAGGCAGATTATTTTTCTTGATGTAAGATGAATAAGATCTGTAGACCACATCCATCTCACTGCAAAGATACTCCGCTGTTAAATCTGTCATTGGGGCTATTGCTTACTCATCCAGAATTTTATCGTCTCCATCTGAATCTCACCTTCTTGGAGCAGTTGCCAGAACTAGATAGTGCAAAACAGCTCTTAATAGTGCACAGTAGGTTGCCAGACCCCTAGTCTGCGTGGGGGTTCTCCTGATTTTTCAGGTTTCTGCTTGCTGCCAGCCAGCTGGCTGGCAGGGAAAGCCCCCCCCCAACAGGAATTCACAGTGCAATGATGTCACAAAGCAGTGACATCATAACGTTGGGGGTGTTGCTGTGCAACACTTTAGTTTGAAGGCAAAACATGGCAAAATTTTATGACAAAAAACCATAGAGTTTTGCCCTGAAACTGGCCTCGGTGAGGTCCCGGACTCATCTGAGGGCTGAAACTGGGCACCATTTAAAGCAGATACATCCAACAGGTAGATCGTGATAAGAACATAAGAACATTGAGGGCTGAAACTGGGCACCATTTAAAGCAGATACATCCAACAGGTAGATCGTGATAAGAACATAAGAACATAAGAACATAAGAGATGCCAATGTTGGATCAGGCCAAAGGCCCATCCAGTCCAACACTCTGTATCCCACAGTGGCCAGAAATACCAGTGCCATCAGGAGGTTCTTGTATTGTGAGAAAGGGAGAAAAGTACTTCTTTCTCAACCTGCTCTATCCCATGCATAATCTTGTAAACTTCGATCACTTCATCCTTCTGTCATCGTTTCTCCAAGCTAAAAAGCCCCAAGTGCTTCAACTATTCTTCATAGGGAAAGTGTTCCAACCCTTTTATCATTCTAGTTGCCCTTTTCTGCACTTTTCCCAAAGCTATAATATCCTTTTCGAGGTGTGGCGACCAGAACTGTACACAGTATTCCAAATGAGGTTGTACTATTGATTTATACAGGGGCATTATGATATTGGCTGATCTGTTTTCAATACCCTTCCTAATAATCCCCAGCATAGTGTTGGCCTTTTTCATTGCAGTCACACACTGTCTCAACATTTTCATTGCGTTATCTACCACGACTCCAAGATCTCTCTCTTGGTCAGTCTCTGCCAGTTTGGACCCCATCAACATGTATTTATAGGATTTTTTGCTCCAATGTGTATCATTTTGCACTTGGCCACATTGAACCCCAGTTGCCACGTTGACACACACTTGCCCGTCCTCAACAGATCCCTTTGGAGTGCCTCACAATCCTCCCTGGTTCTTACCACCCTGAACAACTTCATGTCATCTGCAAATTTAGCCACTTCACTGCTTACTCCCAACTCCAAATAATTAATAAAAAAGTTAAAAAGCATCCGCCAGCTCAACTAGCCAATATGATATCTGGGATGAGTTCGAACTGTTGGTACTGCAACCAGGCAAAAGGTTGGTACTTGCATATTTGGTGGCAATGTGCCAAAGTTCAAGATTTATGGAAGAAAATATTGGATAGGGTAAAGGATATGATAGGTGTATTAATACCAATAGGCATTAATTTAATGACATTAGGTGTCTTGAAGAGTGAGACAATAGAAAGCAAATACCAAGAGGTACTTAAGGTGATGATATTAGCTGGGAAAGCTGTTATAGTATTAGGATGGAAAGATAAGAATAAGTAGACCATGGAGAATTGGAATAACTCTTTCTGAATACATCCAATCAGATATCGTAACCTTGATGATGGAGGAGAAAACCTGGGAGGAAAAGAAGAGACGGATAAGAGAAAAATGGTCGCCATACTTCGATTGGATCAAGGAGGATGAAGCCAAGAAAGACATTCATTGGAAACTTTGGACTTTGTGCCCGTGGCTGAAGCAATGATGGAAAAAGAAGGGGGGGAGGACTAAGGGAAGGGAGAGGGGAAGGGGGGGAAGGGGGGGAAGGAAATATTTGTATACGGACAAAAATGTTGAGTGTGAGACACTTGGTTAAAATAAAAAGTAATTTGTTAAAAAAAAAAAAGTTAAAAAGCATCCGACCGAGTAATGATCCCTGTGGTACTGCAGTGCTTACCACCCTCCACTGAGAAAATTGCCCATTTACACTCACTCTCTGTTTCCTATTAATTAGCCAGTTTTTGATCCAAAAGAGGACTTGTCCTTTTATCCCATGACTATGGAGCTTACTTAGGAGCCTTTGATGAGGAACTTTATCAAAAGCTTCCTGGAAGTCAAAGTAAACAACTTCTATTGGGTCCCCCTCGTCCACATGTTTGTTCACCCCCTAAAAGAACACTAACAAGGTTAGTGGGAGAGGTTAGTGCAGGAGCAGTTGGCAGCTAGACAGAGAGAAGCCGAAGTGCCCTTAATATTAATATTATCCCAGAATCACAAGCGCCCTGCTGTCTGACCCAAAACGACAGAAAATGGATCCAAACCAGAAAGACAAAAAAGTAACGTGACAACATAATGTAAAAGTGTCTCACTGACTCATGAACATTTCCCCATAATTTGCATAAGGTTTCTCGGGAAATCACCTCCTCTCCTTGAATCAACCTCTCTCACAATCCTGCTTCCTCCCCATTTCTACCATATCCATAACATCTGGAATTCTCTCCCGTCCTGCAAATCAGGGGTCAGGAATGAATATTTATGCCCACAACTCATCCCTGGGAGAGGCATTCAGCTCTGCCCAAGCCTCCGATTTCCCTCCAGGAGAACCATCAAGCGTCTGTTCAGCATTCCGGTAAGGACATCAAGCTATCTGAAGCACCCACCTCCATTGTGCACATGTGTGTCTGTGTGTGTGTTCTCGGCTCCTATATCACACCCCCACTTGCGTGTGGGGTCACCTCTCTCCTGGGGAACGTGGGCAATTCCGAAAGCCTCCCTCGTGGACCACGCTTCTTCAAGATTGGGGGGAAAATGGGCTCTCCCAAAACCTATTCCCCGCTCATTCCTACCAAAACCTACTCCCCGCTCATTCCTATCATTCTTATTTAGTTTTGCACGTATTTGTTTTTCAATGAAACCTGACTGCCCGAACATCTGCCTGGTTTATTTGACAGATTTTCTAAGGGAACAATCCCCGTATGCAAAGGTGGAGACTCCAGTTGCTCCGTCTCTCTCGCACGGTCTCTAATAAGGCTGATTCACCCAATTAAATAAGAGACAGCTGTCCGGGTCACAGCGGCCCCCAGACTCTCTGCACCCTTCCACCAGCAGACCTGGTGAGTTCTCTGGAGGGATCAGGAATTCTCCAGTAGAAGAAACTGCTTAAGGAAGCTGTTAAATCTCCCACTTGGGTGATGAACACTTGGGCAATTATCTCTCAGGGACACTTCAGGATAAGGCCAGATATCCTTGCTTGGATTGGACATACCTGGAGGGAACCCCCCTCACCTGTTCTGCCTGCCTCTTCTCCTCTGCCTGGCTCAGGAGGAAGCCTTCGGCCAGGGCCACCGCCTGGGAACTGGTCTCCGGCCCGCATCCTCTGACCCAGCCCTGCATTTCCTGGGGCAGGAGAGTCAGGAACTGCTCCAGGATCACCAGGTCCAGGATCTGCTTCTTGCTGTGCCTCTCCGGCTCCAGCCAGTGGCTGCAAAGTCCATGGAGCTGGCTGCAAACCTCTCGGGGCCCATCGGCTTCCTGGTAGCGGAACTGCCGGAAGCGTCGGCAATGTACGTCTGAGACTGCAGTGAGCTGATCACGGATCTCTGGCCCTGGGCTTTCCCAGGATTCAGCACCACTCCCGTCTTGGGTGGGATGGGGGCCTTTCCTTGCTGTGTTGCCAGTTCCTTCTGGATCCTGTTCTTCCATCTCATGCCTCTTCTGTTGAGTCTCTTCCATCTGTGAAAAGATGCCTTTAGTCACTTGGCTATGAAGAGAGGCTTCTCTTGGGGGGGCGGAGAAGAGACACAGACAGAAACATGGAAAAACAAAGAAAAGAGAGATAAACCAGTGAACCGAGGCCAAGAAGCGGGCGGGGGTCGTGCGCCTGTGCGGTCTCGCCGACAAACAGTCGTCCTGCAAAAATGCCAAGAGATCGCCTGGAAAGAAGAAGAAGAAGAGATTGGATTTATACCCCGCCCTTCACTTGAAGTCTCAGAGCGGCTTACAAACTCCTTTCCCTTCCCCTCCCCACAACAGGCACCCTGTGAGGTGGGTGGGGCTGAGATAGCTCTGACACAAACTGTTCTTTTCCAAGGACAGCTGTTCCAGAGCTTGTGACTGACCCAAGGTCACATCAGCAGGTGCAAGTGGAGGAGTGGGGACTCAAACCCGGTTCTCCCATATTAGAGTCCGCACAATTAACCACGAGACCAAACTGGCTCTCAAGAAAAGAAAGAAAGAAAAAAGCCATGCCGGAGCCACAACAAGGCCCTCCACTGGGGTGCTGGTAGGCTGCCCCACCCCTATCATGTGGCCCAAGTTAGGGATTAAGGGTTATTAGAACCACTATATATGTAAACCACCCAGAGACCCTCCGGGGTTAGGGCGGTATAGCAAGTTGAAAGTAAAAAACCCAAAAAAAACACCATCACAATCCTTCATAAGCTCAGGAGACACACGAGAATTGCCCTGGTGGATCATAACGAAAGGGCTTCTTGTGGTTTGTAGAACAGGCTTTATACCATTTTTCTATATTACAAGCCAAGCTACTTGAGATATGCCTTCATTTTGTTTTGTTTTTTAGAAAGTTAAGTGTCTCTGGCACTCTAAAGATGTTCAGAAGCTTAGCCTCTCCTTAAAGACTGAAGGTCAAAGAAGACGGGGACGGCAAAGGATGAGATGGTTAGACAGTGTCATAGATGCAACGGACATGAAATTGAGCAAACTTCATGGGGTCGTGAAGAGTCAGACTCGACTGTGCGACTGAACAACAAACAACATTGGCTCAGTCTGTCCTCGGGGCTAATTCTTCAGAGGAACCCCAAAAGGACAAGAGGGCCTGGTGACCCCTTGACCACTGTAGGCCCCTGACAGGCCTGTACAGTTTAGGTCCTAAGGGTGCAATATTGATGTCACCTTGTCCCCGATAAGGCAATTTTACTTGCACTCTTAGGACCTAAACAAGAAGGTACGTATTGGTACTGATATCACTTCCAGTATGTGGAACTACTTCTGACACAAGGCCAGACATATTTCTGGCCCCAAAATAGAAATCTCTTGGTGTGTCATTCAATTCCAGATTGGAACATTCCATTTTTGGTCCTATATGGTTGTTTATTGCCTTACGTGTGTTACAGGGACTTTGTTGCTTGGTGTATTTTCTACTTTGTACTACTTGACCTCTGAAGGTGGCTTTTGTGAGCCGAAACACATCAGGCCACACAGTCTGTCCTTTCTGTGCATCTGTCACTTTTAACACACTTATGCTTTTAACTTTCGGCCCTCAATATGTCTTCTAAACATCCTTTGGAGGTTCAAGAAGAAGAAGAAGAACCAGAAGAGATTGGATTTATACCCCATGGCCCGTCAGTACCCAAAGGAGTCTCAGAGCGGCTTACGAACTTCTTCCCCTTCCCACGACAGACAACCTCTGAGAGAACAGCTCTGAAAGAACATACGACTGACCCAAGGTCACACCAGCAGCTGCACGTGGAGGAGAGGGGAATCGAACACGGTTCTCCCAGATTAGAGTCCGCGCTCTTAACCACGACACCAAACTGGCTCTTGAGGTGAATCTTGAGGTGCAAGTCCAACCCCCTCCTCAGTGCAGGATCAGCCTAGCGCATCCCCGACAAGTGTTTGTCCAGCCGCTGCTTAAAGACGGCCAGGGAGGGGGAGCTCACCACCTCCTGAGGCAGCTGATTCCACTGTGGCACAACTCTGACTGTCAAAAAGTTTTTCCTGATATCCAGCTGGTACCTTCCCACCCTTAATTCAAACCCATGACTGAGAGTCCTCTCCTCTGCTGCCAACAGGAACAGATCCCTGCCCTCCTCTAAGTGACAGCAATCATCAGCCTTTCCTCATCAGGGCTTCAAGAAGCTTGTGACTGACCCAGGTCTCCAGGCCCCCGATCGTCCTCCTCGCTCTCCTCTGCACCCACTCGGATCCGTCCACATCCTTTTTGAAGTGGGGCCTCCAGAACTGCACACAAGACTCCAGGGGCGGCCTAACCAACGCAGTGTACAGCGGGACTATGATAGCCTTTGATCTGGAAGTGATGCCTATGCTGATACACCCCAGGACTGCATTCGCCTTTTTTGTCGCTGCATCACACTGGTGTCAGCAAGCTGCCATTCTGTTTTCTGTGACCTCTGTGTACATATCCTTTCCCTGTTACACCCGGCTTGGTTTCTATCATCCTGCTCTTGCTTTGGAATGCTTAAGATAACTGCTGGAGGTTGTGTGGGGGAGAAGATGCTGTAATGCTTGCCTATTGATTTTCCCATGAGTACTGCACCTGTGTTTTGTCTGATGTTCTGCCTAGTTCCCACGTACTGGGCGCGCAACCGTTTCATTAGCCCGCCAGCGGGAAAGCTCTCCATTGGATCTGTATCTATTTGAAGTTCCTTTATTATGCTTGACCTAACTGTGTATCCCCAGTTCTAACAAAGAACGTGTTTGAGTATGTCTTCAACGCTTTGAAATAAATTTTGCTTTTCTTAAAACGTGGATTTATTCTCGATGCTTGGGGATCCAACAACTGGCTGCTCATGTTTAACTTTTGGTCCACTGTTACCCCACGATCTTGTTCACACACACTGCTACCCAGAAGTGTACCCCCATCCAGTACGCCTGTTCCTGATTTTGTTACCCAAATGTAGAACAAGACACTCATCCTTGTTGAATTGCACCTTGTTCGCCCCCCACCCACTTTCCCAGTGCGTCCAGGCCTTGCTGGATTCTATCTCCATCCTCTGGTGTGTTGGCTGCTCCTCCCGACTTGGTGCCATCTGCAAATGTCCCTCCCCAGCGCAGCAGAAAAGCAGCCCCCAACTCAGAGGAGCAGGATTTCGAGAGTGAGGAGGGGAACCCAGAGGGTTGGCTGCGGGGTGGGGGTGGGGCGCTCTCCCTCCCCCGTTCCCCCAAACAGCAAAGGACACAAAACTGCATCGCTCGGGGGCCGGATGGGGGGAGGGAGGGAAGGAAGAGTGGGGGAGGGGGCCCTCCCTCCCCAGCCTCCTTGACCCCTCCTCCGCCCCCTCCCCAGTCTAAGGCCCGGAGGAGAAGAAGAAGCAGGCGCCTTTCCCCCCCTCCCCCGGTCTCCTGCTGCTGGTCTGAATTCCCGGGCTCTTCTTGGAGGGGGGGGGGG
>NW_015159843.1:16090-16296 GCF_001447785.1 Gekko japonicus
CCTCCCAGCCGGCGGCACAGACCCCGGGAAATACAAGGGGGGGGGGGGAAGAGGAGGAAGCAGGAAATGCCCCCCCCGTCCGCGCGCCCGGCGCCTCTCTGGGACGCTGCAAGGGACTCCCTCCCGTTAACCCTTCTGCGCTCTCGTGTGTGTGTCCCCCCCCCCCCCCAAGCCAGGCAACGAGCCCCCTTTTTCCCCCCGGGGGG
>NW_015159843.1:17015-23445 GCF_001447785.1 Gekko japonicus
GAGGGCCCATTTCTCTCTATCGCGGCTGGAAAGGCGGGGGTGGGGTGGGGGGACGAGCAAAGAAATTCCAGCCCCGGTCTGTGTAGTAGAGACCCTAAGAGAAGCCCATGTTGGATCAGGCCAATGGCCCCTCCAGTCCAATATTCTGTATCACACAGTGGCCAGAAACACTAGGGGGCATCGGGAGGTCCGGCAGTGGGGCCAGGACAGAAGCCCTCCCACTGTTCCCCCCCCCCTTTCCAAGCACCAAGAATACAGAGCATCCCTTGCCCCAGACAGATAGTCCCTATCTATACATTCTGGCTAAGAGCCACTGATGGACCTCTGCTCCAGATGTTCATCCAATTCCCTCTTGAAGCAACCAGAAGCAATTCCCAAGCAACCAGAATACAGAGCATCACTTGCCCCAGACCAAGAGTTCCTATCTATACCTTGTGGCTAATAGCCACTGATGGACCTCTTCTCCAGATATTTATCCAATTCCCTCTTGAAGTCATCCATGCTTGTAGCCACCGCCACCTCCCGAGGCAGTGAATTTCGTGTGTTCATCACCCTTTGGGTGAAGAAGGACTTCCTTTTATCTGTTCTAACCCGACTGCTCACCAAAAAATAACAAGAAAGCTGCAATCGTGCAAGTGCGCTTCTATTCTAACAAAAGTGTACTTATGTTCTTACTTGTGTTATTATTACGCATAGGGAGGCATTTTGGATTTTTAGATTAAAGACGTGTCAACCTGCTGGTCTCAATATGTCATTAGATTTGGCTTGTTTTTTGTTAGTATTCTGCTAGTGTTAGGTTGTTCTTTATAAGTATCCTTTCTCGTTAGAACTGTAGTTTTGGTAGATCTGTATGTGTAAGTTGTAGTTCATATGTAAGTTTCCTGTTTCTCTACCTTATTGCCTTGTCAATTGCAAGATATGGGGTTTGCACATTTAATATGGGAGATGCTACAGATTTAAATAGGAGGTGACTATCTACACCTGCTAAGGCTTGTTATTGAACGTGTTTGCCCGTGATTTTGAAAGAATTAGTCTTGCAAGAAAATGTTCTACCTTTGGGGTAAGATGTTACACAATTTTTTAATGTTGAATTTTGTTATATACCACTAGATGTATACCTAATGATAGTAATATGATTTATTCATAGAAATTGAGGAATGATAATGAACAATGAATTAATCATGGAATGAAATTTGAAATGAGGAGATGTATGAATGTATAATATTTTTTATAACAATAAGATTTTTGGTACATTGTTCAAATAATGAGATAATTACTACACATTGAAATGAGGAGATGTCATCCATGCTTGTAGCCACCGCCATGTATAATATTTTTATAACAATAAGATTTTTGGTACATTGTTCAAATAATGAGATAATTACTACACATTGTATTTTATAAAAGGAATTTGATGTTTGGAGGAAGTTCTAACGAAATGAAGGTTCTACTCCGGAGAATTTTGTCAACATCTGGGATTGAACATCTGGGATTGAAATATTATAAACACTGTATACAGTTATAACATTCTTTGTATTTTTGTATTGCTGTAAGAACATAAGTACATTTTTGTTAGAATATAAGCGCACTTGCGATGGCGAACTTAAATAGCATGATAAAAAGTAGAGACATCACCCTGCCAACAAAAGTCCGCATGGTCAAAGCAATGATATTCCCAGTAGTCATGTATGGCTGCGAGAGTTGGACTATAAGGAAGGCCGAGCGCAGAAGAATAGATTCTTTTGAACTATGGTGCTGGAGAAGACTCTTGAGAGTCCCTTGGATTGCAAGGAGATCAAATCAGTCAATCCTAAAAGAAATCAACCCTGACTGTTCCCTGGAAGGCCAGATAATGAAACTGAAGCTCAAATACTTTGGCCACCCAATGAGAAGGGAGTACTCACTGGAGAAGACCCTGATGCTGGGAAAGATTGAAGGTCAAAGAAAACGGGGACAGCAAAGGATGAGATGGTTAGACAGTGTCATAGATGCAACGAACATGAAACTGAGCCAACTTCAGAGGATGGCGGAAGACAGGAGGGCCTGGCGGGAGCTGGTCCATGGGGTCGTGAAGAGTCGGAGTCGACTGTGCGACTGAGCAACAACAAAGTACACTTGCACAATTGCAGCTTTCTTGTTATTTTTTGGTGATCATAGGAGCTGCACCCCCTTCTGTATGTTGATCTAAGCTGACTGCTCAGCAATTTCATTAAGAGATCATTTGTGAATCCAGGAGAACTCCAGGCCTCACCTGGAGGTTGGTAACCAGTGTTGTCTTGTCTTTCTGCACATGTGAGCTGTGTGAATCAATGTCAAAGAGCCCGATCCGGTGTGTGTGTGTGAGAGAGAGAGGCAGCACAGTTTGGCCATGGGAAAGTCACCCTTCGTGGGGCTGGGTTTCGGAAAGCGATCCCAGGGTCCTTTCCCCTGGTGGCAGACAAGAGGCTTGTCATGACAGCTTTTTGAGAGCCAGTTGGGTGTCATGGTTAAGTGCGCAGACTCTAATCTGGGAGAACCGGGTTTGATTCCCCACTCCCCCTCCACTCACACCTGGCTGGATGACCTTGGACAAGTTGTAGTTCTGATAAGAGCTGTCCTTGAAAAAGAGCCATTTCTGTCAAGAGCTCTCTCAGCCCCACCTGCCTCACAGGGTGTCTGTTGTGGGGAGGGGAAGGGAGAGGAGTTTGTAAGCCACTCTGAGACACCTTTGGGAAGTGAAGGGTAGGGTATAAATCCAATCTCTTCTTCTACTTCATGCCTAAGAGAGCCAGTTTGGTGTAGTGCTTAAGTGCGCGACTCTGATCTGGGAGAACCGGGTTTGATTCCCCACTCCTCCACTTGCATCTGGCTGGATGACCTTGTGCAAGCCACAGTTCTGGCAAGAGCTGTCCTTGAAAAAGAGCAGTTTCTGTCAGAGCTCTCTCAGCCCCGCCTGCCTCACAGGGTGTCTGTTGTGGGGAGGGGAAGGGAAAGGAGCCAGTTTGGTGTAGTGGTTAAGGGAACGGACTCTAATCTAGGAGAACCGGGTTTGATTCCCCCACTCCTTCTCTTGCACCTGGCTGGATGAACTTGGGCAAGACATAGCTCTGATAAGAGCTGTCCTTGAAAAAGAGCCATTTCTGTCAAGAGCTCTCTCAGCCCCACCTACCTCACAGGGCGTCTGTCGTGGGGAGGGGAAGGGAAAGGAGTTTGCAAGCCGCTCTGAGACACCTTTGGGTAGTGAAGGGCCATGGGGTATAAATCCAATCTCCTCTTCTTCTTCAATTTTACATTTTTGCAGCATTGGCCACCACTGAAGAATGAAGAGAAGCTTTTTGAGACTGAGGAAGTTTGGAGGGGAAAACTCTGAAAAGTGTGGCATTTAATAGGCACGACAAAGCAGCAGCGTTTCCTACTATGTCTGGATTGCTGGCGCAGATACGTCCCTGTCCTAAAAGCCGTGGACTCCGGGGAACGGGCGACTGGACATCCAGCCCAGTGGAAGGGACGTGGTCCTGGTGTTGAAAATATGTACAACACTGGCTGAGGAACAGGCCGAGAGAGACGCAGGTTTGATCGCTGTGCGGGCAAGGAAAGGCACAGTGTTGCAGGTTGGGCCCACATCAGGGCCATTTCCCCTGCCTGAGCCTCCCCACAGCTGCCCCCCACCCCCATTACACTAAGGCTTTTTAAAAACAATAATTCATCGACTTAACTTCACTAGTTGGCTATCAGTATTAACAACATGACCAGGGTATGTCTGTCACAGATCTTGGAAATGTTTGAAAACTGGCCCCGAAGCCACCCCTTTCCTACCACTGGGAGCGGCGCTTTACTTAACTGCCCCGGGATCTCAAGCTGCTAGACCTCACAGAAGTTATATCTGGACGACATATTGTGCTCAGATATAATAATTTTCCAACTGCGGATCTGTTTTCATGATTGTCTTTAAGTGGTTTTCCATTAGTAAGTTTGGGATAGTCCTTATCAAGTGGAGTGCTTACTGGATTGGAATCTTTCATTCCTACAGATTCAATAAAGTCCATGATCTTTTGCTTTTGGTTCAAAAGAAAACTCCCATCCTCAGTTCTTTCAATTTGTATTCCAAGGTAGTACTTTACAGGCCCTAATTGTTTCACTTCAACTTCCTTGTTGAAAGCTCTGTATTTGTAGCAGTTTAGTCTGTTTTTCATTCCAAACTTTGGCTGCTTGTTTTAGTCCATAGATGCTTTTGTTGAGTTTACACACTAGGCCTTCTTGTCAGTCTGCTGAAAATCCCTCTGGTTGTTTCATGTAGATTTCTTCATTCAGGTCTCCATTGAGGAAGGCTGTCTTGATGTCCAAATGTTCAATGTGCATGCCCCTTGATGCTGCTATGCATAGGAGTGTCCTGAAGGATGTATAACTCACAACAGGTGCAAAAGTCTCTGAGTTATTAGGTTCCTTCACTGGTTGTACACTTGCAGGAATTCCATACATCGGTGGTGGTACACCCTTGTTACTCCTTGCTGATTGTCTCACAGTGGTTGTCTCTCTTACCCTTAGCATAGCTTCTCCTGGTTCCCCTTCTGAGCTGGAACTCTCTCGTGGAGATGGACCTGCCTGTTCACAGGTGGTCTGCGCAGATTGCCAAGCGAACACATCGTTGAAGGAGACATCTGTAGGTTCCTGAGTAGCAGATTGCACTGTGGACTCAGCCAGGTTAGAAGTCTGTAGGACATTGCTTTCATCAACATGTACCACATTGCATACTTTAACTGTGCAAGTCTTAGGGTTCAGGATTCTGTATCCTTTTCCTCCAGAGGCATATCCCACCAGGATACCAGGTTCTGCTCTTGGGTCAAGTTTGCCTCTTTTCTCCTTTGGTATATGTGCATAAGCTTTAGATCCAAAGGCTCTTATATGTTTAAGTCCAGGCATTCTGTTATGCCATAATTCAAAAGGACTTTTATTTGTAGTTTTTGATGGAACTCTATTATGAAGGTAAACGCCTGTGTTGACTGCTTCATCCCAAATATTTTCTGAAAGTCCAGATTGCGTTAACATAGAACGCGCCATTTCTTGAATGGTTCTGTTTAAGCATTCTGCATTTCCATTTTGTTGTGGCGAATAAGGAATTGTAGTCTTATGTTCAATTCCTTCTTGCTGGAACTCCCCGCCGCAGTATTCTGTGCCATTATCTGTGAACAGCACGTCTGGCGCTTTGCCAAATTTGTTTTTAACAGCAGCAACATAGCATTTAAACTTGTCAAGCACCTCATCTTTGCTCCTAAGCAGGTAGGTATAGACATATCTGGATTTTCCTTCCAGAATACTGACAAAGTACTTGTTGCCGCCAGCAGATTACTTTATTGGACCAACCAAATCAGAGTACACGCACTCTAGAAACTTGGTATTGGGGTAATGAGCTCTATTTTTATAAGAGGGCGCTGTGGCTTTAGACTTTAGGCAAATATCACAGCCATTTCTCATGACATCACATTCTGCTGCTTCAATATTGCATTTCTTCAATAACTTTTCCACACTTTTCACATTTCTATGTGCAAATTTTACATGCCATGCAACTAAACAGTCTTTATGGTTGCATTCAGCTGATCTGGTTTAGCATAGCAGCCCATCATTTTCCATTTCATCTAAATCAGCATCAGCAATATTTCTCAGGTAATGAAAACTAAGATAGGTCAAGTGAGAGTGCTGCCTGTATTGCGGGAAGCTGTGGAGCCTCCCTGATCTCCCGAGGCCGGCTGGTGGACGGGGGGGAGCTCCAAGGGGAAGGCCCACTGGCCGGGAGGGGGGCCCTGCAGGAGTCCCTCCTCCGCCTGCTGCTGCTGCCGGGATGAGCAACTCTGGCAGGGCGGAGCCTGAAGGGGCGGGAAGAGCCGGAGAGGCCCGGGACATGCGGCCGGGAGGGGCTCCCCTGCGTCACGGCTGCTGTTGCTGCAGGGGACTCGGCTTCACAGCGCCCCCCCCCATCGAAAGGCACCCCACAGAGCCACCTTTCTCTCTCCCAGCAGGACCGAGAGGCTTATTTTTACATAAGAACATAAGAGACGCCAATGTTGGATCAGGCCAAAGGCCCATCCAGTCCAACACTCTGTGTCACACAGTGGCCAGAAATACCAGTGCCATCAGGAGGTCCACCAGTGGGGCCAGGACACTAGAAGCCCTCCCACTGTTGACCCCCCCAAGCACCAAGATGACAGATCATCACTTGCCCCAGAGTCCCTATCTATACCTTGTGGCTAATAGCCACTGATGGACCTCTTCTCCATACCTTGTGGCTAATAGCCACTGATGGACCTCTTCTCCATATGTTTATCTAATTCCCTCTTGAAGCCGTGCATGCTTGTAGCCACCACCACTTCCTGTGGCAGTGAATTCCAAGTGTTAATCACTCTTTGGGTGAAGAAGTACTTCCTTTTATCCATTCTAACCCGACCGCTCTGCAGTT
>NW_015159843.1:23582-23800 GCF_001447785.1 Gekko japonicus
TGCTTTGACCTTTCCTCATAGGGAAAGTGTTCCAACCCTTTTATCATTGGAGTTGCCCTTTTCTGCACTTTTCCCAAAGCTATAATATCCTTTTTAAGGTGTGGTGACCAGAACTGCACACAGTATTCCAAATGAGGTCTCACCTTTGATTTATATAGGGGCATTATGATATTGGCTGATCTGTTTTCAATACCCTACCCGGGGCTCGGCTTCAGGAC
>NW_015159843.1:27132-27281 GCF_001447785.1 Gekko japonicus
GGCACACCAAGAAGCAGATCCTGGACCTGGTGATCCTGGAGCAGTTCCTGACTCTCCTGCCCCAGGAAATGCAGGGCTGGGTCAGAGGATGCGGGCCGGAGACCAGTTCCCAGGTGGTGGCCCTGGCCGAAGGCTTCCTCCTGAGTCAG
>NW_015159843.1:27706-47663 GCF_001447785.1 Gekko japonicus
CTGGATGCGATTGGGGCACCCAGTGAATTTGATGGGTAGGGAGTTCTGGTCAGGAAAGAAATTAAATACTTCTTCACAGGACACAGAGTTCATCTGCAGCACTCAGTATCCACTAACTGTGATGCCTCGAAAAGGAGATTAGACAAAATCATGGAGGGCAATTACTGATTAAAGTAATCACACCTCAGCTTCCTTAGGAGGCTCAAAAGAGAAAAGGCAGACAGAGCTCTTCAGCCTGGTGAATGAAGGGAGCTCTGAGAACCAGTCCCTGGGGAAATTTGGCTTCTCTGCCCATCCCTAAAAGGGCACCTGGCCGGCTGCAGGGGGGGAAACAGGATGCTGAAGTAGGGAGGGGGGGCTATGGATGGCCCACCACCCCCAGATGCTTTGGGGGAGGGTCTCTGGGAGGGGCTTGGGGCAGATGTGGTGTCCTGTTGGTGTCGCATCTGGCTGAAAATCCCAGTGGTGAAGTCAGCATGCCAAGAGGCACTCCAGGAACTCATTCGTGGGTCCCCTGTGTTCTCCAGGTGAGCTCAAGTCACGCCTGGGCCGAAGGTGATGGTGACGCATCCTGCGACATCATTTCCACCCCCCGGGCCAGACACAGGTCTCACAGGAGTCTGAAATGTGTTGCCAGCATTTATAACCCCTGAGGCTCATAGGTGCCTGGTGCTTCTCTTCTGCCTCTCCCAGAATTTAGTATAGAATGTGTTTAAAAATGTGTTGCGTGTACACGGGGCGAGGTTTCACAACCAAGGGAAGGGGGTGCGTGAAGCAGGGAACAAGCAAGCAAACTCCCTTTCTCCCTCCTTTGTCTCAGGAGCAGGCAGAGAAGAGATGCTGTTGAGCCGCCGTCTTCTCAGAGGTGTGCAAACGGCTGCTGCCCCTCCAGTCCAGGTAGGGGAGATGAGGACGGGGGGGGGACAGCCGGGGTCCCTCCTCCCTTCTCAGGGGGGCTTCTGCTCCTGCAGTTTCTACAAGGTGTCTGGCTGAGAGATCCTCTGAACGCCATTCCCTTGACCCATTCCGTGCCCATACATCCTGTCCCTTCCCAGACGACTCCCTTCCCGTGTGCCATCTCTGCCTGGTGTGATCCCTGACGGGGGAATCTGCTTCTTCTTCCAGGGCCCCTTTTCCTTTGAGGAGGTGGCCGTGTATTTCACCGTGGCAGAGTGGGCCCTTCTGGATCCGGGACAAAGAGCTCTGTACAGGGAAGTCATGCGGGAGAACTATGGGAATGTGGCCTTTCTGGGTAAGGATCTTTCACAGGTGCCAAAGATGTGCACTGCTGCCACGGTGAGGAGGCATGAATCAAAATATTAAATAGCAATGCAGCGTTTTGAGGTCTGTCCCAGTACTTGGGGAGGGTCTGTGGCTCACTGGCAAAGCATCTGCTTGGCATGCAGAAGGTCCCAGGTTCAGTCCCCAGTATCTCCAGTTAAGAGGATCAGGTAGGAGGGGATGAGAAAAGACCTTTCTTTGCCTCAGACCCCGGAGACCTGCTGCTGGACTGGGTAGACAACACTGACTTCGGTGGAGAAAGGGCCCGATTCAGTAGAAGGCAGCTTCATGTGTTGCTCATGTGTGTGTACTTGCCCATGGGCCACTGAGGCCAGAGGGGTGGCCGTCACCCCAGTCTGAGAAGGTGTCTCCTGGCCTCTGAGGCAAAAGGGAGGGGGGATTAGAGAGGCCCTCAGAAGGGCTCTGGAAGAGGCCAGATCCTCATATCTCTGCTGCCAACCTTTACAACACACTCTTAACATGAGAACATACGAGAAGCCAATGCTAGTCTTTAAGGTGCCCCAGACTGAGAGTTCCTATCTCTACCTTGTGGCTAAGAGCCACAGCTGGACCTCTGCTCCAGACATTTATCCAATTCCCTCTTGAAGCCGCCCATGCTTGTAGCTGCCACCACCTTCCGTGGCAGTGATGGGACGGGATTTTGAAACATCCGGTCTGACTGTGATGTGGAAGCGATCCTGCCAAGGACCGAAGCCTGGGTCCCTCTGGCTCACTCCTCTTTGTACCTGAGAGCACTACCCTGTTCAGTGGGTTCACGAGGAGAGAGCACACAGGTAAAGCAGACCCATTTTAAACATATATATATAAAGCTTTGATAAATAAGACGTCTCTAAACAGTGCAGTTTCTGCACCTCAGCAGCAGAAAACTACGAAAAGCTAACTCTTTTATTTAGTACATAAAATACTTGGTAT
Organism: Gekko japonicus; assembly: GCF_001447785.1. NCBI lineage: Eukaryota > Metazoa > Chordata > Lepidosauria > Squamata > Gekkonidae > Gekko > Gekko japonicus. The sequence goes on from NW_015159843.1 coordinate 29,921, forward strand.
TCAGTGTTGCAGCATAAGTATTCTATCTGAAGCCTAAATTACTCTACAGAGAACTATTCATCGTGATGAAGGAAGAAAATATCAAGGCGTCCTACCTTGGCATGAGCATAAAGTTAGCTTGGCTTCCCTCTGCTCTATACCCATATTATATTTTCTGCCTCTCTGTGGCCAAGTGGTCCTAATGCCCCAATCAACAAGGGTCCTCCTTGATGGAATTTCCCAGAGTCTGTCAGCACCCTCCAAACCCCCCCTCCCTCCTGGTTACACAACTAGACGCAGGTTCTCACAATTAACAAAGGACCATATTCTGAAGTCTGGCCTTGAAAAAGATAAGGATGTGAAGTGCAGGAAGACTCAAACAACGAAAACCTGCAAGTAATCACATTTACCCTTAAAGGAACTTGGGTGCTTTGCCTCACGCATCTATTCCCCTTATACCGGTTGGGATCTTGGCTTTGATCTAGAGTATAGTTCTGTCTTTCCAAAAGAATTTTTACTTTTGAATGTCTTTCCTTCCCCATATAAGAATGATCACTTTCTCTATCTCTCTCCCTCTGAAAGAACCCAGAAGAATAAGAGAGACTGTGGTGCAGACAGACAACAAACTTCCACTCGAAGAAAGGCTGGAAACTTCCTCAAGAGGATCCCAAGCGCATATTTCCTTCGTGAATGAGCTGGCTGCAAGTGAGTATCCTTCACGGTTCTGTCAAGGGAACAGGCAAGGAATAGTCAGGGGGGGTTCCTGATTCTCTTCTGAGCAATATTCTGTTTCATACAATCCTGCAGCCCGCTGGTTAAGAAGGTAGGGAGACCTTCTTGGGGATTGAAATCTGGAGTCCCAGAAACTCCTTTTTGGCAAAAGCTGAGCTCTTGAGGGGTTGAGGCATCCTTAAATACTGTATACTTTGGAGAAAGGTAGAGTGGTGGTAAATATCAGCCAAGCTGGACGAGGCCAAAGGACCATCTATCTTTTCCTCCTGCTGACACGTAACAAGCCTTTGGACCGTACCAGCCCTCCACGATGCTCACAGGATCTTTCTCTTTATTCCAGCAGAGGATGATCAGAGAAATGAGGAGGGTGCGGAACGTCATCAGCAAACGCCAGATAGAGTTCAAAATGAAGACTTGAGAGAAAACGTCAGGAATCGAGGGAGACCTAAAAGACAGAAAGGTGGCCATATGGTTGAGAACAGAGATGGCAGACATCGTAATGTACGTTTTGCAAAGCGGAGGATAATGAAAGCATGTAAATCCATTAAATGCAGAAAGTACTTCAGAAATAGATCACAGCTCCTTGTGTACCAAAGAATACATAAAGGTGAGGAATCTTTTGAATGCTCACTGTGCGGAAAGAGATTCAGTTGGAGTAGCCGTCTTCAACAGCATCAAAGAATCCACACAGGGGAGAAACCTTTTGAATGCTCAGAATGTGGAAAGAGATTCAGTCAGAGTGGCAATCTTCAGAAGCATAAAAGAACCCACACAGGGGAGAAACCTTTTGAATGCTCAGAATGTGGAAAGAGATTCAGTCAGAGTGGCAATCTTCAGAAGCATAAAAGAACCCACACAGGGGAGAAACCTTTTGAATGCTCAGAGTGTGGAAAGACGTTCAGTCACAGTAGTCATCTTCAGGAGCATCAAAGAACCCACACAGGGGAGAAACCTTTTGAATGTTCAGACTGTGGAAAGAGATTCAATCACAATAACAGTCTTAAATATCATCAGAGAACCCACACAGGGGAGAAACCTTTTGAATGCTCAGGGTGTGGAAAGACGTTCAGTCACAGTAGTCATCTTCAGGAGCATCAAAGAACCCACACAGGGGAGAAACCTTTTGAATGCTCAGTGTGTGGAAAGAGAGTCAGTCGGAGTAGCAGTCTTCAGAAGCATCAAAGAACCCACACAGGGGAGAAACCATTTGAATGCTCAGAGTGTGGAAAGAGATTCAGTCGGAGTGGCTATCTTCAAGTGCACCAAAGAACCCACACGGGAGAAACCTTCTGAATGCTCAGAGTGTGGAAAGAGATTCAGTCAGAGTGCCTATCTTCAAAGGCATCAAAGAACCCACACAGGGGAGAAACCTTTTGAATGCTCCATGTGAGGAAAGCGATTCAGTCACAGTGGCCATCTTGAACAGCCTCAAAGATTCCACAAAGGGGAGAAGCCTTTTGCATGCCCAGTGTCCAGGTCAGGCAAGTTTATATTTGACAGACTATTGGTTTATTAAATGAAATATATGTATGATTGAAGAAGGTAGAGATAGATGGTTACTTTACACAGTACACAATAATAGAGAATTATGTGGATCAGGCGTTAGCATAAAAGTTTGTTAAAAATGGAAAATAACCCCCATGGATGTATTTGTGTATGTTAGTATGTCTGTTTTTTGTTTGTTTGTGTATAATATGTGAAAAACTTTAAATAAAATTTCTGCCTCTTAGGGGGGCAGTTCAAAAAACAAACTATACCTGCATTCAAGAGAAGCTCTCGTGGCCTGGCAACGCAACCCTAACGAAGGAGGCCAACCCCCTCCCGCCAAGCTCGCTGACGTGTCATCAGCCCATCTGCTTCCCTTACCGCAAAAGTAGCTGTTGTCCAAGGTGGCCGAATGAGGGCAAGAGAGGAGCAGGCAGTGGCACGGGCCACGGAAGAGCCGAGGATACTTTTCAGTGGATGGAGGCCGCGCTGGAGACAGTGGGGGGGGAGCAGCAGGAAGCGGCCAGAGCCCCAGGAGGCTGCAGGAAGCCAGAGTGGATTCAGGTACCTGGTAGATGCCAGGCCTGGTGGGAGGGCACATGCCCCCTTGCCTTGGAGAGGCACCCCCCATGCTCTGTGGTCCAGCTGTGTCCCTCAGGGTCTGGCAGAGAAGGTGGACAACTCCGCCCTGCTGGGCCCTGGGGGTATTTGGGGGCCCAGGCAGCAAGCGCCATGTCGAGGGCGGGGAGAGTCTGGGGGTGGCATGCTGTGGGCTCCATGGGAACGGTCTGCCCCGGACGTGGCCATGAAGGACAGGGGCAGGAGCCAATGGAAGGCAGAAAGGAGCGCAGGGAGGGATAAGAGGGGAGCTCCGTCCGCAGGCCGGGAAGGACAGCCGGAGTTGTAGCAGCCTGAGCTGCAGTGTTAAGGAGGTCGGGTAACGAATAAATATGCACTGCAAGAAATGTATAAATAAACGTGTTCCGTTTGTAACTATCATAACATAAAGTGCATAAGGAGCTCTGAGGCGTTAAGGTCTTTCTTCTTATCTTTTGGATTTGATTTGTCTCACAGAGTTACTCCCTGAGTTAGAATACTGTATTAGGGTAGCCCTGTGGCCTTGTAGTTCAAACCGTTTGTTTCGTTTATAGATCTGGGAGAACCGGGTCTGATTCCCCACTCCTGCTCCACTTGCACCTGGCCTTGGGCAAGCCGTAGTTCTGACAAGAGCTGACCTTGGAAAAGAGCCGTTTCTGTCAGAGCTCTCTCAGCCCCACCTCCCTCACAGGGAAGGGAAAGGAGTTTATAAGCCGCTCTGAGACTACTTTGGGTAGTCTCTTCTCCTCTCTTCTCTTTGGGATTTGATTTCTCTCACAGAGTTACTTCCCAAGTTAGAATATTAGTATAAGGTAGCCCTGTGGCCTCGTAGTTCAGACAGTTTGTTTTGTGTATAGCTAAGACTTAAAGAGGACAATGCAAATGCTGGAGCTGCAGCTGTAAATCTTTTTAAAAGTTTCCAGTTACAGAGAGACAAGCAGCTACAGCTTTCTACCATTGTGTGCTGTCTTACTGCTGCCAAAATGACCAAGAAAAGAAACCTTACAGTAAACGCTCAAATCAGCTTTGCATCGATGATTTCCTAAATGACGGAGCTCTGTGGGAGGGGATTCCTCCTTCGGAAAGACCTCTAGTCCAGTGTTCCCTCTAAGCTGAGTTAGTGTGAGCTAGCTCACAGTTTTTCAGCCTCCAGCTCACACATTTTTGTCTTAGCTCAGGAAGGATGGCTCCAGAGCAAACTAATTTATGCAGTAGCCAAATCGCTGGCTCACAACTTTAAGGCCAGTAGCTCACAAAGTAGGATTTCTGCTCACAAGACTCCACAGCTTAGAGGGAACATTGCTCTAGTCCCCTGCAATTTCCATTCCTGATTAATGAGGTTTTTGCCGAGAGTGTGGGAGAGACTGCTACTTCCCACCAGGAACCTACTCTGAATTCAAGTCCTTTAAACTCTTACAGCTTTAAGAGAAAGCAGAGAAACCTCAAAAGCAGACTTAATCAAATTGATTGGTGATCAGTGTCTTCTAACGCCTAAAACAGTGCTTGGGGAAAACGGGTGCTGGTATAAGGACACAAAACGTTTTGTTCCAAAACTGTTGCAAGGGGAGGTAATGGGACTGTTTGTCAGAAAGCTGCCAAAGGTTTCTTTTCATCTTTAGGATCCTCTCCCCCCCCCCCATGTAGTTTCTTCCTTCCCCCCTTCTTTCATGCGCTCAGGTTGTCATGCGCATATTTCCTAGCAACACCACATTCTTGTTGGCCTACGCCATCTATGCTTCGCAGTAACGCTATCTTCCCAAGGACACAGGTGGACAACTGTAAGATTATGCTTTGGTTTTAATTAGAAGAAACTGTGGGAACATCAGTTTCTTGATAGGGGGAGCCATTGCTTTCTCAAGGGTTTGGGCGCGTAAACTGCTTTCTGGGCGCGAGCGGGAACCATGTTTATTGGCTGTAACTATTATGAATTTGCTTTAACCTTTGTATCCCATCGAGTTAACGTCATTCTGAACAGTGCTTCTGTTCAAGTGATCCATGGCTTCAATAAAGTAACCTCTTTCCATAAGTGTGTGCTCCGTTGATTCCTGTGGGACCTGACATACTGTTCAGAATCCCTTTTTCCTCATCTCTATGCCTCTATCAACCCCGATATGAGTGAAGAAGAGGGGAAAACCATCCCTGACGGGACCGAACTGGGAACCCCGGATATGGGGATGGAAGTCCCCGAAACGACCATGGCCGTTCAGGTGACCGAATCGCCACCAGTGTACACCCCTGGGGGGTGCGAAGGCCAAAACGCTCACGGCTACTCTGTACATGTCTCCTAAGGGCCTGGCACGTCCCCAGCGGCCGGAGGGTCGAGCCAGCTGGAGCCAGTTCGATGCAGATTCGGTCTGAGAATCATGCTCACACCTGGGGGCGAGTATGCGTGACAGCTTGTACGATCGCAGTACAGCGGGGCCTGGGATGTTGGCGTTGGGTGCACAACCCGAGGCTCCCTTGCCTTCGTGGGTGACTGACAGATCCAAAAGCCGAAGTGGTCGATTGTCCCCCGAGGAAGGGATATGGGAACGGCTCAAAGAGACGAACCATGCCGTTCAGAACCTGCAGCATACCTTGAACGAGGTGTTGGGGGCAATACCAGAATGAATAATGCGAACCTTCGAAGAACTGGAGGAGCGGAGACAACCAGCCATCCCAGCACCCCAGGTGATACCAGGCCAACAGCTCCCGCCTCCCCAATTACCAGCTCCACAACTCCTGGCTCCCCAACTACCTGCTCCCCAATTTCCGCCTCCCCAGATACCGGGGCCTCAACTCCCACAGCCAGGACAACCAGGAGGGCCAGCACCGGCACACCAGCCGGCCAGCCCGAGACCTCCGCTGACTCCTCGCCCAAAGGATTTGATTGAAGCAACATTTGACGGAAACCCAGATGAACTACCCTACTTTGTGGTACAAGTGCAAAAGTTCCTTGACAGGTCGGGGCATCTGTTTCCAGATGACAGCAGCCTAATTGATGTGGTAGCCGCGTGCTTGAGAGGGGCCGCAGCAACTTGGTACGTCGGACTGCACAACACGCATGGTCCCGAACTACGAGACATGTATGCGTTTATGTGGGCACTGAGAGCCTGAGTGTATCTCCGCACGTTGAAACAAGGGCAGAAGTCGGTGCGGGAGTTCTCAGCTGAGTTTAAACTCCATGCTTCCAAAATGCAGAACTGGCCCAACCACATCCTGGCCGAAATGTATCGTGTTGGACTTAACCAGGAGATCTGAGAGACTGTCTTGCGGTCAGTAGACCCCGTCTCCTTGACTGCTTAGATACAAGAGGCTGAAAGCGCAGAGAATCGCCTGCAAACTCTTCGCTTAGACATAGCCACAGCCGGTGGAAACTCCACCTCTTCGACCCCGAAAACGAGACCTAACCGGCCGGCCGAGGCGATGAGAGAGCAACTGATGCGGCAAGGGCTTTGTCTCAAATGTGAGGAAAAGGGCCATTTTGCAGCTGACTGTGGCCAGAAGACTCCGAGGGACAAACAAGAATCAAGCAAGCCACGACCAAGCTCCGGTAAGAAGGCACTGGGATAACCTACGTTCTCCAAGGCTCTGCAAGCCTCGCCGGAAGAAGACCAAGGAGAATCCAGCGAGACGGAGCAGGAGCCGGCGGGAAACGAGCAGTTCCTGCGGTAGACGGCGCAAAACAGCAGGACCATCCAAAGGAGGCGCCAAAAGTGGTGAGCGAACCCCCCTCCCTATTTTTTGTGACTGTATCGCTAATGAACCCCATCCTTGGGACTCATGTGCGAGTGAAAGCACTTATTGACTTGGGGTGCGGGAGAGACTTAATCAGCCCGTCAGTAGTGGCGGGACTCGAGGCCGGGGTGAAAAGACTTAAAGACCCGCTAATATTCACCCAGATGGATAGGTCCCCTATGAAGGAACCATGCTTATATGAAATGATGCCGTTGTGAATGGGGGTGGGTGAACACTGGGAAAATCGTTCCTTTATTGTAACCCCCCACCGCGAGATTCTCCCTAGTATTGGGAGCGCCCTGGCTCTATGGGCATGATCTGTACATCCTATGGGAGGAGGGGAAGGTGGGCTTTCTGTCACCTAAATGCCAGAACCACAAATGGGACCCCGGGTGGGGAACAAATCCTGCAACTGATTCCCCTTTCGCCCTACTCACCCGAGAGGAAGTCTCCTCGATTCCTGTGGAGTACAGAGACTTAGCCCCGGTTTTTGGGGAGAAGGAGGCAGATGAACTACCCCCCCATAGGCATTCTGATTGCCAAATAGAATTGGTCCCAGGGGCTAAACTACCTAAGGGAAAGGGAAAGATGGCCTGGGTCCGACCTACCTGAGGGACCGCCTTTCCCCATATATACCCCCAAGGGCACTTCGGTCGGGGACCCAGAACCAGTTAGTGGTTCCGGGTCTCCGAGACGTAAAATACGCTGCAACAAGGACTAGATCCTTCTCAGTGGCGGCCCCTGCCTGGTGGAATGAGCTCCCGGAGGAGATCAGGGCCCTGCGGGACCTGGTGCAGTTCCGCAGGGCCTGCAAGACGGAGCTCTTCCGCCAGGCTTTCACGTAGGGGCCGCCGCTGCCGCTGCCACCATTACCATCAACGGTGGTAAGAACACCGAAGTTGGGAGTGTCCTTGAGCGTAGTGCTACTAGAATGCTGCAATGAATACAGCGGATGGGCTCGGACTAATTCTCGGACAAGGATGCCATCATTTTTAACAACTTAAGAAGCACTTTATTGTTATTGTTGATTGTAATGTTTTTGGATTTTACTGGATTTTATGTGGTTTTATGTTTGGGTTATGCCCCTTGTAAGCCGCCCTGAGCCCGCTTGCGGGGAGGGCGGGGTAAAAATACTTAAATAAATAAATAAATAAATAAATTTATGCGATGGGCCCAGCGGAAAAAGAGGAACTCAGGAAGTTCATTGACAAGAACCTGGCGAGAGGTTTCATTAGACCAGCCTCCTCCCCCTTTGCCACCCCAGTTCTCTTCCGCAAGAAAAAGGATGGTGGGCTGAGACTCTGCACGGATTACTGGGATTTGAATGCAGTGTCAGCCACCAATGCTTACCCGATGCCGCTGATCAAGGACTTACTAGCGGAGGCGGCTAAAGGGAAAATCTTCTCCAAACGTGACTTGCGAGACGCTTATTTCCGTGTGCACATAAAGGAAGGCGATGAGGCGAAAACCGCTTTCAACACTCCTTTGGGGCAGTTTGAATACCTGGTGATGCCTTTTGGCCTTCAAAAAGCTCCTGGGGTCTTCATGAGTTTGATAAATGAAGTCCTTCACAAGCATTTGTTTAAGGGGGTGCTTGTTTACTTAGATGACATTCTTACTTACTCACGTGACCTATCCTCCCACGTGAAATTGGTGAGAGAGGTCCTAAGTACGTTGCACAAGCACAAACTGTTCGCCAAACTTTCAAAGTGTGAGTTTCACAAGACTCACATTGACTTCCTGGGCTATCGCATCTCAGCTTCTGGTCTAGAAATGGACCTGGGGAAGGTACGGGATGTTGTGGGGTGGGAGGCTCCCCGAACTCGGAGGCAATTACAATCCTTTTTAGGATTATCCAATTTTTATCGTGCCTTTTTACCGAACTTTGCGCAGGTTAGTCTTCCCCTCACGGACCTGCTAAAAACTAAAGGGAAGGGGCCGGAAGCCACCAAGCCCGGGGCACGACTCGCCTGGCCAGCGGAGTGCCAAGATGCGTTTGTGCGCTTAAAAGCCCTCTTCACTTCGGAGCCAGTCTTAGCTCATCCCGATGAAATGAAAAAATTCATTGTGCAAATTGATGCGGCGGACGTAGCGATGGGGGGGACAATTTTACATGAAGGGGAGGATGGGTTGCTTCACCCCCTGGCTTATGTTTCAAAGAAATTTACTGACACTGAAAGACATTGGTCCGTGTGAGAGAAGGAAGCGGGGGCTATAAAATTGGCGCTGTCGACCTGGAGGCACTGGCTAGAGGGAGTGCGGGTGCCTTTTGAGGTCTGGACTGATCATAAAAATCTTGAGACATTAAAGACACCCAGGAGCCTGAATGCCAAACAATTGCGGTTGGCTGACTTTTTCTCCAAGTTCCAATTTACGCTCCACCATTTTCCTGGGTCGGCTAACTCGCTAGCGGACGACCTGTCACGCCTTCCTCAACATGCCAGTCAGCGTGAGGTCATCCTTTACTCAGTGTTCACTCCCGCCCAATTGGGAGGAGCCGTCACCACTCGCAGCCAAGCAGCCCAAATCCCTGTCGACCGGCCACTTCCCCCCCCCTGCCTCCCTCTGAAGCTGCTTGGGAAACGCAATTTAAGTTAGCGTTTTCCGATGAAGACCGGGAAGTCTTGGAAGGGGTGGGAGATTGCACTCAGGGCTCGAATGGCTGTTGGTACAAGGACAACAGACTTTACGTCCCTCTCTCTTTGCGAGGGGAAGTGATGACGGCGGCGCATGGAACTAAACTGGCAGGGCACCTTGGGTTTTTAAAATCCTTACAGCTGTTACAGAGACAGTTCTGGTGGCCACTCATGCGCAAAGACATCAGCGTTTGTGAGCACTTGTCAACCGTGTGCCATGAGCAAACCACGGGGGGGGGGGGGAACCACCGGGACTCTTGCACCCACTCCCACTCCCTACCCCAACCCGGCCGTGGGAGGTCATCTCCATGGATTTTATAACGGATTTACCACCCAGCAAAACCAAAACAGTAATTTGGGTGGTAGTGGACTTGTTTTCCAAACAGGCGCACTTCATTCAGTTCGCCTCGTTGCCAACGGCCAAAGCCTTGGCCAAAGCATTTCTGTTCCATGTGGTGAGACTCCACATGCTGCCAAGCAAGGTGATTTCCGACAGAGGAACCCAATTCGTTTCCAAATTTTGGACTGAATTGCTTCATCTCATGGGCATAGAAAAGGGTCTAAGTAGTGCTTATCACCCTGAGACTGACGGACAAACTGAGCGGGTGAATCAGACCCTGGATGTTTTACGAACATCCTTCGATGTTTTACGAACTATCAACAAGACGACTGGTGTGACTTATTGCCACTTGCTGAGTACTGTTACAATAACACTGGCCACGCATCCATTGGCATGTCCCCTTTTAAAGCACTGTATGGCTATGACAGCCCACCGATGCCATTCCTGGATGGGGGCAGAGACTTGGGGCCAGGGGATGCCAGCTCGTGGTGCAAACAACTGCAGGAGGCATGGCCTCTCCTGTGTAAGACATTGGATGCTGCAAAGGCAGCTTACAAAAAACAGGCCGATAGAGGAAGGGTGGAGGGTTGGGCTCTGCGGCCTGGGGACTTGGTGTATGTGTCTACCAAAAATATCAAATTGCTGCGTCCTAGTAGTAAATTAGGGTGGAAATTCATAGGGCCTTTCAAGGTGCGAAAAGTGATTAATGAAGTTGCTGGAGATGTGGAACTGCTTAAGAATTTAAGGTCCTTACATTCTGTGATTCATTTGAGCCTGCTGAAGAAGGACAATGGATCTTGCCCGTGGCGGGGCGATCGAGCACCTCCACCTCCCATACTGGTGGACGGGCAGGAACATTACGAGATATCTCGTATTCTGGACTCTAGACGCAAACGTGGAAAGTTGTTCTATCTGGTGGAGTGGAAATATTTCAGTCCCCAGCACCTCAAATGGGTGGAAGGAGGGGATATTCGGGCCCCTCACATGCTCCGAAAGTTCCACAAACAGTTCCCGGAGATACCAGGAGATCTCCCGAAATGATGAGGAGATTGGTCTGGGTGGCGAGGGAAGCTGATTTTCAAGGGGGCAGTATGTCAGCAAGCTGCCAAAAGTTTCTTTTCATCTTTAGGATCCTCTTCCCCCCCCCCATGTAGTTTCTTCCTTCCCCCCTTCTTTCATGCGCTCAGATTGTCATGCACATATTTCCTAGCAACACCACATTCTTGCTGGCCTACGCCATCTATGCTTCGCAGTAACACTATCTTCCCAAGGACACAGGTGAACGACTGTAAGATTATGCTTTGGCTTTAATTAGAAGAACTGTGGGAACATCAGTTTCTTGATAGGGGGGAGCTGTTGCTTTCTCAAGGGTTTGGGCGCGTAAACTGCTTTCTGGGCGCGAGCGGGAACCATGTTTATTGGCTGTAACTATTATGAATTTGCTTTAACCTTTGCATCCCATCGAGTTAACGTCATTCTGAACAGTGCTTCTGTTCAAGTGATCCATGGCTTCAGTAAAGTAACCTCTTTCCATAAGTGTGTGCTCCGTTGATTCCTGTGGGACACTGGCGCATCTAAGCCGGCTGGCCATACAGGTTTTGTGAAATCGCGACACCTTCTACAATGCCAATTCTGGTGGCCGCACATGCGCAAAGATTTATCTTTGTATGTACACCCCTGCCAAACTTGCATCATGTGTAAACCACATAAGGGGAAACCCTCCAGATTATTGAAACCATTGCCGACTCCAAATAGACCGAGGGAGGTGATTTCCATGGATTTCATCACAGACTTACCCCCTAGCAAATCCATGATGGTAATTTGGGTGGTCGTGGATTTATTCTCCAAACAAGCTCATTTCATTCCATTCCCCAGTGTGCTAACGGCACGGATGTTGGCCAAAGCATTCCTCAACCATGTTTTCAGGTTCCACACGCTGCCTACCAAAATAATAACGGACAGGGGCTCCCAATTTGTCTCAAAGTTTTGGAGGGAGCTCATGGAACTTATGGGCATAGAATGGTGGCTGAGCAGTTCTTATCACCCAGAGACTGATGGCCAATCCGAACGGGTTAATCAAACACTTGAACAATACCAACGGTGCTTTACAAACTATCAACAAGACAATTGGGTTGACTTACTCTTGCTGAATTCTGTTATAACAATGCTCACCGCGCATCTACGGGGATGTCACAGTTCAAAGCTGCTTTTGGTTATGACAGTCTCCTGATCCCCTTTCTGATTTCAACACCGGGGAGAGGGGGGGAGGCATCCTAGTGGAGTACCACATTGAGGGAGGCGTGGCCGAAAATCTGTGAAACTTTGGACATGGCCTACAAACATCAGGCTGACAAGAAAAAGGTGGAGGGTTGGGTTCTGCAGCCTGGAGATTCTGTATATGTGTCTACAAATAATCTGCGGCTTTCCCAGTTTTATCGGAAGTTGGCGTGGAAATACATTGGCCCGTTTAAAGTTGTGAGGTTGATTAATGATGTCACGGTAGAATTGGACTTGCCTAAGAACTTAAAGAATGTCCATCCAATTTTCCATTTCAGTTTATTGAAGCCCAGCCCAGCAACTAATCCATGGCCCCTGGAACCAACAGTGCCCCCTCCTATCCTGGTGGAGGGTGTGGAACATTACGAAATATCCGACATTCTGGACTCTAAAATGAAACGTGGGCAATTGTATTATCTAGTGGAATGGGTACATTGGGGTCCCCAGCATCGGGAGTGGGTGGCGGGAAAAGATGTGCGGGCCCCTAATCTCCTGTGGAAGTTCCACGACCGGTTCCCAGAGAAACCAGGAGGTCTCCCGTCCGCTCCGGGAGGTGGTTTAAGGGGGCAGGATGTCAGCTATCTGCCATGTTTTGCTTGCTCCCTTCTCTGACCCTGGCGCTACAGCTCATGCTTCATGGCTTGCTCGCTGCTCTGCCCGCTTGCCGTAAACAGCAATAGGGAGACCGTGAGAACCAGTGCTGCCAGACTGAGTTATCTGTCTGACCTTGTGATGGAGGGAGGGCTTGCGTTCCACCGCTGGTGTGAATCTTTCGGCTCTCATGGGGCACTGAGACTCTCCTGCTTATTATGTAACCTCCTGCCGGGAGAATTCCCATGCGCGTGCTCAGATTTCATTTGCTTAGCCATTTGCCTCATCCTGCTATACGTAGGGATGTTTCCGCCCCATTGTCATTCCTAACAATAACCCTGTGGACATGGTAACAGACCTGTAGTCTAATAAAGCATAACACTTCCCTGGAAACGTGTGTGGAGATTTACTTGCTGTTGAACCTGACAATGCCTTATCTCAAATAGATGAAGGGGTAGCTGTTACATCTCTACAAGGAAAAGGTTTAGAAATGTCCACTGAGACTGTGGCTAATGATATGGACTGCCTGACAAGGTCTCGAGGCAGCAAGAGGACGCTTCCAGGCTTAACATATATGTGAAATTATAGGTGTTTCTATACAAGTGCTAGAAGTGTCCAAGGTAAAATTGGGGAGTTGGAGTGCTTGGTGTTGGGGGAGAAAATAGACATTGTGGGTATTTCAGAAACTTGGTGGGATGAAGAAAATCAGTGGGATACGGTGATTCCTGGTTATATATTATATTGGAAGGTGGGGGAGAGGGTTGGAGGCTCTGTATGTCACACAGGGTATACAGTCCAGTAAGATTGAGAGGCTAATTGGATTCACTTCTATGGGTTGAAATAGGGGGGCCAAAAGGAAACTTAACACTGGGAGTTTGTTATCACCCACCAGATCAAAAGATAGAGGAGGATTATAAAATGATGAATGAATTAAAGATAGCGGCTAGAGAACTACCCACACATTGATTGGGTCAATATGTGTTCTAGTTGAGAAAAAGAGATTGAGTTTCTAGACACTCTAAATGACTGTGCTATGGAGAAGATGGTCACGGAACCGACCAGGGGAGCGGCGAACCTTGATTTGATCCTAAGTGACGCGCAGGGCTGGCCCCAGGTATTTTTGCACACTAGGTGAGGACACCTTCTGGTGCCCCCCCATGTGCCCCCCATTTCTGCTGCCCCCTCAGCCGCCTGGGTCCATCCATCCCTCGCAGCAGCCCCACCTGGGCACCTCTTTAAGAGGTCAGCCCCGAGGAGACCCACCCACAAGGTCGCCACCGGATAGGTCACTGCCAGAGACCCCCCCGCAAGGGATGCCCCCCCGGTCCCAGCACCTGCCCACTCTGGCTTAAGAGTTCTCCAGCCTGGCTGGCAGCCACCTGCACCAGCTGGCCGCAGTGCCTCACCAGCTGCCCAGTGGGCCCCTGAACCCTGGCCGCACTCACCGTGGCCGCTGCTGTCGCGCAGGACAGGAGCCTTAGCCGCCTCCTCCTCTGCCACGCCCACCCTCAGGCTGGCCTCTTAGCATGCACAGAGGGGGGCACCCATGGGCCATGCAGCTCGGCCGGGGCACAGAGAGGCAGGGCCGGAGGAGGACAGAGGCTGCCCAGGGCGAGGGGTTATAAGCGGAGCAGAAACTTTGCCGCCACTGCCTGCCTCTCACCCCCCGGCTTCTCCTTGCCCTTGGGATGGAAGCAGAGGCCGGCCTGTGCGGCGAGGGATCCCAGGCTGCAGCTGCCTGCAGAAAAGGTTTCCCTTGCTTGAAAACCAGCTTGCCCTATCCTGCTGTCCCCGCCAGACAGCCAGGATTCACAACCCATGCCTGGCTGCCACCACCTCCCACAAAGGCCAGCCTGGGGCGGCACAGAGAAGTCTGGACTGCTGCCCAGCCGGGGCTGAAGACTCCGCCAGCCACCTGTCTGCTGCAGTGCCGAGCCCGGATGCTTTCCCATGGAGGGAGGGAGGGAAGGAGCGCACTGGGGCTGCCCGCCTGGGGGAACACCAGTGCTCCCAGCTCCAGCAGCATAAACACGAGAGTTGAGAGCAGGGCTTTTGGTGGGGAGGGGGGAGAAAGAGACGGCAGCAGTTTGGGTCAGGGGACGACGCAGCATGCAAGGCTTTTGGCATGGGTGGGGGGCTTTTGGCGGGGGGGCGGTTGTAGTTTGGCACCCTAAGGGCCAGCCCACCCTAGGTGAACGCCTAATTCGCCTAGTGAGTGAGCCGGCCCTGGTGACGCCCAAGACCTGGTGAGAGATGTAAAAGTGATTGCACCACTTGGGAACAGTGATCATAATGTTATTGAGTTCAACATTTGTATAAATAGGGAATTGGCAAAAAGACTGACACAACCACTTTTAACTTTAAGAGGGGTAAATTCTCTGATATGAGGGGACATGTGAGAAGGAAACTGAAAGGAAAAATAGAAAGGGTCAAAACCTTTGGGGAAGTTTGGAAACTAAAACAATAATCCTAGAAGCTCAGAAACAATATATACCGCAGGTTAGGAATGGCACAAATGGGTATAGAAAAAAGCGTGCATGATTAACAAACAAAGTAATGGAAGCTGTAAAAGGTAAAAAAGGTTTCTTTAAATGGTGGAAAGCCAGCCTCAGTGAGGCTGATAAAAGGGAACAGAGGCTGTGGATAATAAAATGCAAGTCTGTGGTCAGGCAGGCAGGCAAAAAGGGAATATGAGGAGAATATTGCAAAAAACATAAAGACTAACAATAAAACTATCTTCAAATACATTAGAAGCAGGAAACCAGCCAGGGAGGCAGTGGGGCCCTTGGATGACCAAGGGGTAAAAGGAGTACTGAAGGATGATAGGGAAATGGCTGAGAAGCTGAATGCATTTTTTGCCTCCTGTCTTCTCTGTGGAAGATGAGAAGTGCTTGCCCACTCCAAAACCGCTGATTTCAGGAGGGGTGTTGAAAGACCTGAGTCAGATTGAGGTGATGAGAGAGGAGGTTCTAAAATTGATAGACAACTTAAAAACTGATAAATCATTAGGCCCAGATGGCATACATTCTAGAGTTCTGAAAGAACTCAAATGTGAACTTGTGGATCTCCTGACAAAATATGTAATCTTTCCTTAAAATCAGCCTCCATTCCTGAGGACTGGAAGGTAGCTAATGTCACTCCCATCTTTAAAAAGGGTTCCAGAGGAGATCCAGGAAATTACAGGCCAGTCAGTCTGACGTCGATACCGGGTAAATTGGTGGAAACCATTATTAAGGAAAAAATTAGTAGGCACATAGATGAACAAAACCTATTGAGGCAGACTCAGCATGGGTTCTATAAGGAAAGATCTTGTCACAGTAACCTGTTAGGATTCTTTGAGGGGGTGAACAAACATGTGGACAAGGGGAACCCAATAGAAATTGTTTACCTTGACTTCCAGAAAGCTTTTGATAAAGTTCCTCATCAAAGGCTCCTAAGTAAGTTCAAAAACTGGCTAATTAATAGGAAACAGAGAGTGAGTATAAATGGGCAATTTTCTCAGTGGAGGGTGGTAAGCAGTGGGGTACCACAGGGATCAGTACTCGGTCCAATGCTTTTTAACTTGTTCATTAATGATTTAGAGTTGGGAGTAAGCAATTAAGTGGTTAAATTTGCAGATGATACAAAGTTGTTCAGGGGTGTGAAAACCAGTGAGGATGGTGAGGCACTCCAAAGGAATCTGTCAAGGATGGGCGAGTGGGCGTCAATGTGGCAAATGGGGTTCAATGTTGCCAAGTGCAAGGTGATACACATTGGAGCCAAAAATCCTAACTATAAATACACATTGATGGGGTCCAAACTGGCAGAGACAGTGTGTGACTGCAATAAAAAAGGCCAATGCTATGCTGGGGATTATTAGGAAGGGTATTGAAAACAGAACAGCCAATATCATAATGCCCCTGTATAAATCAATGGTGCAAAAAAATGAAAAGGAATCTCTCCCCACACTCTGAGCATTCAAAAGATTTCTCCCCTGTCTGAGTGTGTGTGTTTCCCCAGCCCAATTTGAGAAAACACTCAGTACAATCCCGCGGAGCAGAATCAGATCTTGTACTTTATTGATCAACAAAGGAGGGAGGTGCAGATCCAATAAGGGTTTGGACCCCACAGTTCTCCCTTAGGTTACAATGGGAGACATAAAGTTTTATACCCCCTATGGCACTTAGAGATAAATCATAATTATTGGTTCCATCAAACTTTGTCATACATCCGTCACACCATTCTGATTGGGCCCACACCATTCTGATTGGACTTTCTCAGGCAAAAATGTACCTCCTTCAGTTGAACAATGGGCTTTCTTCTTCCCAGGGTATGAAGTGATTAAAAGTATCTAATGTAACAGATATGGGTACATCGTGGAGTATGTTCTCCATCTAACGCAAGCAAACTGACATCAGGGACATGCGCAGTTACAACTGGCCATCACAAGCAAGGTCACAAACTTCAGCATTTTACCTTCCCAGCATGCATCCAAACAACAGTCACAAATGAACCAAAGTTAATTCCTGAATACATTCATGATGTTAGAATCATAAATGGCACTTAACATATGCACCGTGGAAGTGCTAAATGCACGTGTTTCATAAACTGGGCGTACAACATTATGGCCAGCTATAACTGCGCCTGTTCCTGATGTCAGTTAGCTTGCGTTAGATGGAGAACATACTGCACGATGCACCCGTATCTGTTACATTAGATACTTTTTAGAGCTTCATAGGCTGGGCCCATTGTCCAACTGAAGGAGGTACATTTTTGCCTGAGAAAGTCCAAGCTACCGGTCTGGGCCCAATCCGAACGGTGTGACAGATATGTGACAAAGTTTGATGGAGCCAATAATTATGATTTATTTGCAAAGCCTCATATTGAGTATAAAACCCTATGTCTCCCATTGTAACCTTAGGGAGAGCCGTGGGTGTTCGAGGATCCGAAACCTTGCTGTACCTGTGCTAAAGTTCTAGTTCTGATTCTACTCTACAGGAGTGTGCCGAGTGTTTCCTCAAACTGGGCTGGGGAAGCACAGCCGGTGACAAGAGTCTCTGTCCAACAAGTCCAACCCTCAGTGTCACACAGTGGCCAAAAATCCCCAAGCGCCCTCCGGAGGTCCACCAGCAGGGCCAGAAGCCCCCCCACCCACTGTGGGCCGCCCCAGCATGATCCTCTGACTAAGACTAAAGAATGAGCAGCCTGCGGCCCTCAAGAAGGCCTCTGAGGCCTGGTGTAAAGTTCACAAGAGGCCTACATTTCCCAGGCACCCTCTGAGCCTTGTGATTGGACTAGGGTGGAACTGGAGGGGAAGGGAAAACCAATCCCCACCCAGGGGTGGGGCCTTGAGAGAAAAGATATATAAGGCTCCCTTTGGAGTTGAGTCAGTCAGTCGTGGGTGGGTGGG
>NW_015159843.1:47692-63978 GCF_001447785.1 Gekko japonicus
AGGCAACACAGAGGGGGGGGGGGGGGGGCGCTGCTGCGTCAGGGAGTTTTATTGCTCCCTGGCCGGCTCCATTTCTCCCTCTTGGCTGAAAACATCTTCCTGTTCAGGATTTTCCTTGTTTCTTCTCCTCTGCCTGTTGGGTTTTACGGCCCACCTTGTTTAATAGAAGCTTCAATTTGCCCGGGTCACCTGTCAGCACCCTCGGTGAGGGGGGGTTGTGGTGGTGGTGTTTGGGAAGCTATTCTGTGCCCCCCCCGCCCGGGTTTAACCCCCAAACTAGACAGGCTGCAGCCAGTGTTCCATAAGAACATCAGAGAAGCCAATGTTGGATCAGGCCAAAGGCCCATCGAGTCCAACACTCTGTGTCATACAGTGGCCAAAAATACCAGGGGCCATCAGGAGGTCCAGCAGTGGGGCCAGGACACCAGAAGCCCTCCCACTGTTGCCCCCCCCAAAAAACACCAAGAATAGAGCATCACTTGCCCCAGACCAAGAGTTCCTATATGAACATAAGAACATAAGAGAAGCCAATGCTGGATCAGGCCAGTGGCCCATCCAGTCCAACACTCTGTGTTACGCAGTGGCCAAAAATACCAGGTGCCATCAGGAGGTCCACCAGTGGGGCCAGGACACTAGAAGCCCTCCCACTGTTGCCCCCCCCCAAGCACCAAGAATACAGAGCATTACTTGCCCCAGACTGAGGAGGAGGAGATTGGATTTATACCCCGCCCTTCACTACCCAAAGGTGTCTCAGAGGGGCTTACAAACTCCTTTCCCTTCCCCTACCCACAACAGACACCCTGTGAGGTAGGTGGGGCTGAGAGAACTCTTGACAGAAACTGCTCTTTTTCAAGAACAGCTGTGCCAGAGTTATGGCTTGCCCAAGGTCATCTAGCCAGGTGCAAGTGGAGGAGTGGGGAATCAAACCAGGTTCTCCCAGATTAGAGTCCGCGCACTTAACCACGACACCAAACTGACTGAGAGTTCCTATCTATGCATTGTGGCTTATAGCCACTGATGGACCTCTGCTCTGTATGTTTATCCAGGGCTATTTTGGGCCAGGAATGCACAAGAACGGCTGGCTTTATAGTTGGCCATGGCCACTACAGCCAAAACCACTGCATGCGTGGCTACAGAGGGAAGGCCTGAAGAGGGACCCCCCCGGTGACTCTGAGGCGGGCGGGCCAGGGGCGACCCTGGAAGGATCGAGAGGCATTTAAATGCCTCCTTGTGCCTCCCCTGGCCTGGGTAAGCCAAGGGAAGGCATGGGGTGTGACCTAATATGGTAATGAGCTGCACTGTTATGGGTGTGGCCTAATATGCTAATGCGTTTCAGCTGTTGGGTGTGGCCTATTATGCCAATGAGTTCCTGCTGGGCTTTTTCTACAAAAAAGCCCTGTGTTTATCTAATTCCCTCTTGAAGCCATCCATGCTTGTGGCAGCCTACTCTTATAGCAGTGAATTACATGTGTTCATCACTCTTTGGGTGAAGGAGGACTTCCTTTTATCCGTTCTAACCCGACTGCTCAGCAATTTCATGGAGTGCCCACAAGGAGTTCTTGGTATTCTCAACCTGCTCTATCCCATGCATAATCTTATAAACCTCAATCATGTCACCCCTCAGCCATCATTTCTCCAAGCTAAAGAGCCCCAAGCATTTTGACCTCTAGCTGTTGTAGATTTTCTGGGCTGTATGGCCGTGGGGTTGTCATTGTAAGACTTTTTTGACCTTTGGCATTGTTTTTATTTATTTTATTTATTTATTTTTGCGATTTCTATCCCGCCCTACCCAGTGGCTCAGGGCAGCTAAGAACAATCTAAAAATTCATGGAACAATAAAAACAATACATATATAAAAACAGGTGCTTCAGAACTACAATTATTATACTAAATGCTCAGCAGCTCACATTTGCGATCAATGTTCTTGATAGCGGAAACGCCAGGAATGGTAATTCCCCAACACCATCAGGCGACATCTACCTCAAAGGGTACAGTAGATGGATGGTACATCGCGATGGAGGTATAGCGATGGCAGTGGCGGCGGCTCCTACCCAAAGGCCTGGTGGAAGAGCTCCGTCTTACAGGCCCTGCGGAACTGCATAAGGTCCCGCAGGGCCCGGATCTCCTCCGGGAGCTCATTCCACCAGGAAGGAGCCACCACCGAAAACGCCCTAGACCTGGTGTGGGCTAATCTCGCAGCTCGGGGGCCTGGAACTTCCAGGCGATGAAGGTTCCCCGATCTCAGTGCTCTTGAGGGAACGTATGGGAAGAGGCGGTCCCTTAGGTAAGCCGGACCCTGGCCATTCAGGGCTTTAAAGGTAAGCACCAGCACTTTGAAACGAATCCGGTATGCTATCGGCAGCCAGTGCAGCGCTTGCAGCACTGGCTGGATGTGGTCCTGCCTGGAGAGACCCATCAACAGCCTAGCTGCAGCATTCTGCACTAGCTGCAGCTTCCGGATTTGCGACAAAGGCAGCCCCAAGTAGAGAGCGTTACAGTAGTCCAGCCTTGAGGTGACCGTCGGGTGGATCACAGTGGCCAGGTCCTGACGGTCGAGATAGGGAACCAGCTGCCCGGCCAGCCGCAGATGATAAAAGGCTGACTTGGCACTGGCCGCCACCTGGGCCTCCATCATTAAAGAGGAGTCCAGGAGCACACTCAAACTCCTAACCTCCCGCACGGGCACCAAAGGTACCCCGCCGAAGGCCGGGAGAGGGTGTCCCAACTCTCGGCCAGTCCGACACAGGCCGAGGACCTCCGTCTTTGCCGGGTTTAATTTCAACCAACTCAGTCTGAGCCAACCAGCCACGGCCTGCAATGCCCGCACTAGGCCATAGGGACCAGAGTCCGACTGGCTGCCCAACATCAGATAGAGCTGGGTATCATCAGCATATTGATGACACCCAAGGCCATAACTCCATGCAATCTGGGCAAGGGGGCGCATGTAGATGTTAAACAACATCGGGGACAACACGGCTCCTTGGGGCACTCCACACTCAAGGGGGTGCCTTTCAGGACCGCTGGTCACCCATTGCCACCCTCTGTCCCCGACCTTGGAGAAAAGAGGTGAGACATTGAAGGGCAAGCCCCTGAATCCCCACGTCGGCGAGGCGGCAGGCCAGCAACAGGTGGTTGACCATGTCGAACGCAGCCGACAGGTCCAACAACACCAGCGCTGCCAGGCCACCTCGATCCAGATGCCTACGGAGATCGTCAGTCAGAGCGACCAGTACCGTCTCCATCCCGTGACCCGGGCGGAACCCGGACTGGAAGGGATCGAGGATAGAAGTCTCATCCAGGTAGCCCTGTAACTGTGATGCCACTGCCCTCTCAATGAGTTTGCCTAAATAAGGCAAATTGGAAACCAGCCGATAGCCAATTTGGCCGGGTCCAAAGATGGTTTTTTCAAGAGAGGGCGGACCATCGCTTCCTTGAGTCCTCCAGGGAACCATCCCTCCATGAGGGACTTGTTAACAATCTCCCGTAGGGCACCTCGCAACCCCTCGTGGCCTGCTTTAACCAGCCAAGAGGGGCACGGATCAAGGTCGCATGTAGTTGGACGCACAGATACGAACAGCCTGTCCACTTCCTCCAGACTGAGTGGGTCAAAACACACTAAACCCGGTCCCAAAGACGTGCAAGGGGCCTCAAGTTCCCTAACTGTATCAATTGTGGTGGGGAGGTCACGGCGGAGTGCCAAGACTTTATCTGCAAAATAGCTCGCAAAAGCCTCGCAGCCAATGTCCAATTCCCTAACGTTTTCCTTGCCCTGAGGCAGAGTTGTTAAAGACCGAATTACTCTAAATAATTGGGCCGGGCGTGAGCTAGCAGACGCAATCGAGGTCGCATAGAAGTCCCTCTTTGCGGCCTTGACTGCCATCCCGTAGGATCTCATAAGCGTCCTGTAGGATGTTCTGGACACTTCTTCATGAGCGCGATGCCACCGTCTCTCTAGCCGTTCAGTTCCCGCTTCAGCGAACACAACTCCTGGGTATACCAGGGCGCTCGCCTATCGCGGGTGCGGAGAGGGCGCCTGGGAGCGATCTCGTCGATAGCTGAGGAGAGCCGGCAGTTCCAGTCCTCCCACCAGCTCTTCCAACAAGCCGCCAGGGGGCCTCGAATCCCGCAGAGCCATCTGGAGCTGCATCGGGTCCATTTGGCTCCGCGGGTGAGCCAAAGTCAGATCGCCACCTAAACAGGGTCGGGGTGGGACATTCAGACGGGCCCTCAGGGCATGGTGATCTGACCATGGTACTGCCAAGGCAGCAATCCAGTCCACCGTCACTCCCGCAGCAAAGATCAAATCGAGCGTGTGACCGCCCCGATGCGTGGGGGCCGAAACGACCTGGGAGAGTCCCAGTGCCTCCATGGACGACACTAGGTCCATAGCCCGGCTGGAGGTCGCGTCCTCAGCATGGACATTGAAGTCACCCAGGACAAGCAGCCTTGGGTGCTCCAGTGCCCAGCCTGATATGGCCTCCAGCAGGGATAGCAGGCTATCGGTCGGTGCGTTAGGTGGTCGGTACACCAACCAGACAGCCAAACTCTTCTCAGCCTCCATCATCGCACCGACACACTCTATGCCCGTGATCTCTATCCGCGGGAGCACCCTGACGGAGTAAGCCTCCCAAATGAAAAGCGCCACTCCTCCCCCCCACCCTCTGGTCCGTGATTGGTGAAGGACCGAGAATCCCGGAGGGGCAAGTTGGGCGAGCGCAACCGTCTCTCCTTCCTGCATCCAAGTCTCGGTCATGCACGCCAGGTCTGCTTGCTGTTCCAGCACAAAGTCTCGTAAGACTTCGGCTTTGTTACTAATGGACCTGGCGTTGCACAGCACCAATGACGGAGGAGGGTTCTTAATCTCGGCTCCACTGCTGGCCACCCTCGGGATGGGTTGAAGGCTGGAAGGGTGCTAAGCCGCTCTATTTCTCTGCGCCCTTCGCTCTACATTCTGCCTAGACCCACCGCCATACCTCCCTCTCCCCAAGAGCACTGG
Source organism: Gekko japonicus (assembly GCF_001447785.1). Taxonomy (NCBI): domain Eukaryota; kingdom Metazoa; phylum Chordata; class Lepidosauria; order Squamata; family Gekkonidae; genus Gekko; species Gekko japonicus. The sequence goes on from NW_015159843.1 coordinate 52,689, forward strand.
AATTCGTTGTCCATCCATCAATCACTGGCAGACTCTGCAACGCTTCAGGCTGCCGACCGATGGTAGGTCCAGATACTCCAGCTACTGCACTTATACAAATCTATCTAAATGCTATCTATGTTAAAACATAATCCTAACTGGTCATGTCAGGGTTTTTTTCTAAACTATATTAACTAAGCCCTGACAGTCCCACCTAACAATCAATTCAACACCATACATAGCGGCACATCACCATTCTCCCCCCCAGCAGACCCACACATTCACTTCCAGCTCCAGCAGTGTTCTTAAAGTACCAGGCAGATAAAACCAGGCGCTTTGCCCCGATGTAATTTTGGTCTCCGGGCACTAGGGGGCTCCCACAACCACCATTCCACACCAACCATCAGGGGGACCCTGCCTCTGCAGGTCTCCCCCCCTCCACCAGGGCACGGAAACCGCAAGCTGGACCCGACCACCAGTCTCACCCACCAATGGCTCAAAGCTCGCAAGTCCCCCCCCCCCGCTGGTAAGTCCTGCTCCGTATGTCCCATTCCACCTGGTCGTGACCTCCAGTCCCCGGTCACAGACTATAAGATTGTACAGTTCAGGTAGAGGTTTCGTTCCCGGCCCTCTCACCACCGGTCGAAAACCGACGTCCCCGCCGACTCTCACAGCGTCCGCTGTGGTCACGCCGTCCCTCACCACTGCCTCTGCGCCTTTTTGCACACTGCCCCTCTGTTTTCTGGGCCAGTCCGGCCTCTCCGGCCTGTCGTCTTGTCGTCCCCGTGGTTGCTTCGCAACGGTCTCTATGCATGTCCCTGCACCGCCGAGACCACGTCGCTGGTGACTCGGCTCACCTCCCCGGGGCCTCACCGAGGGTCTGATTACCTGCTGAGGAGCCCCTGTGGTGTTCAGTGGGCCCCCTCGTCCCCCCGCCACGCCCGCACCGCTCATAGAGAGCTTCCCTGCCGAGGCCAGAGTCGGACAGAGTTTTCCTCATAGGGAAAACCTTCCAACCCTTTTATCATTCTAGTTGCCCTTTTCTGCACTTTTCCCAAGGCTATAATATCCCTCTAAGCTGAGTTAGTGTGAGCTAGCTCACAATTTTTTAACCTCCAGCTCACACGTTTTTGTATTAGCTCAGGAAAGATGGCTCCAGAGCAAAGCAGAATTCTTGCTCACAAGACTCCACAGCTTAGAGGGATCCTTGGTTGCAACTAGTTACGTCCCTTTCCTGATGAAGGGGGATGGACGGATGGGGGGAGGGCTCCATGGGGGGGGATGATGCCCATCTTAGGTAAGCCTCCACTGTTCCCAGTGGCACCCCCCCCCCCCGAAAAGGCCAGGAAAGAGCCGTTTGCCAGTTGTGGATGCTGACTTTCCACACTGTCTGAGAGCCTAGCTTCTCAAAGGTTTTGAAGCATGGAAGTATTTGTACCGGTTAGCAAATTGGCAAAAAGGAACAGCTCACAAACTTTAGTTATCTAATTTTTAATTTGTTTAATGCCATGATGTCTGAATCAGGCTCTGCTGATGGTCATGTTGACTAATATTTCCATTTGTTTCCGCCTTTGTAGTTTTGTAGTTTACTTTCAACTTTTAGGCCATGACGGCCATTTGGTCTCATCCCTTGCTACCCCTCTCTGCCATAAAAATTCTGAGGAATGGGAGGAGTAGGTGTGAATGCCATATATCTGTATATGTCTCTCTGTGTGTGTGTCAGATTAGCTTTGTTTGTGATAACTTTCCCATGAGAACGGCCCCATCTTTGGAGAAACCTCTGTTGCTGGATAATAAACTTAGTAGTGCTGGGTAGTATGAGGGGGGTGTGAAAGAGTGAAAGAGGGTGGGTGACTGAATGACCACTGCATTACCATTGCATTATGGTACACTGATCTATTATCTATACAATACCTAACCCTTGATCTGTTCCTTAGTCTGAACAAGAGTTCTCTCTTCTGCACATCTGAATCTCTGTTTTAATACAGCTTTCATAAAAGACTATTAGACTGAGAGTGGATTAACTCAAGGGTTTGACACATGATAGCCCACCATCTCCCAAAGGTGTGGGTTGTTTGGTGGCATTGAAGAATGTCACTGCTACTGAATCTCTGTCCACACTGAGCATTCAAAAGGTTTCTCCCCTGTGTGGGTTCTTTGATGATATTGAAGATTGCCACTCTGACTGAATCTCTTCCCACACTCTGAGCATTCAAAAGGTTTCTCCCCTGTGTGAGTTCTTTGGTGTACTCGAAGAGGGCCGTTCTCACTGAATCTCTTCCCACACTCTGAGCATTCAAAAGGTCTTTCTCCTGTGTGGGTTCTTTGGTGCAGTTTAAGATGGCCACTCAGACTGAATCTCTTTCCACATTCTGAGCATTCAAAAGGTTTCTCCCCTGTGTGGGTTCTTTTATGATATTGAAGATTGCCACTCTGACTGAATCTCTTCCCACACTCTGAGCATTCAAATGGTTTCTCCCCTGTGTGAGTTCTTTGGTGCACTCGAAGAGGGCCATTCTTACTGAATCTCTTCCCACACTCTGAGCATTCAAAAGGTTTCTCCCCTGTGTGGGTTCTTTTATGATATTGAAGATTGCCACTCTGACTGAATCTCTTCCCACACTCTGAGCATTCAAAAGGTTTCTCCCCTGTGTGGGTTCTTTGATGATATTGAAGACTGCCACTCTGACTGAATCTCTTTCCACATTCTGAGCATTCAAAAGGTTTCTCCGCTGTGTGCGTTCTCTGATGCCACTGAAGAGTGGTACTGTGAGTGAATCTCTTTCCACAAACTGAGCATTCAAAAAACTTCTCCCCTCTGTATATTTTTTGGCGCAGAAGGAGCTGTGATCTATTTCTGATGTACGTTCTACACCGAATGGATTTACTTGCCTTCTTTATTCTGTGCACTGGAAAATGCACGTTATGCTTTCTTCTGTCTTGCTTCTCAATCATACGGCCGCCTTTCTTTCTCTTAGGTCTCACTCGATTCCTGACATTTTCTTTCAAATCTTCATTTTTAACTCTATCTGGCAGTTTCTGGTGAAGTTCTGCATCCTCCTTATTCCTTTGATTATCCACTGCTGGAATAAATAGAGAGATCCTGTTACCATCTTGGAGGGCGGGTAAGGTCCAAAGGCTTCTATGTGACCGCAGTAGGAAAGGACTAACAGCCCTTTGGCCTCAAACATTTTTGCTAATCTTAACCACCCCTCCACTTTTCCCCAGAATATCTAATATTGAAGGATACATCACACTCCCCTCAAAAGTCGCAGCTGAGCTCTTGCCCAGAAGGAGCTTCGGAGTCTCCAGATTTCATAAGAACATAAGAGATGCCAATGTTGGATCAGGCCAAAGGCCCATCCAGTCCAACACTCTGTATCACACAGTGGCCAGAAATACCAGTGCCATCAGGAGGTCCACCAGTGGGGCCAGGACATTAGAAGCCCTCCCACTGTTGACCCCCCCAAGTACCAAGAAGACAGAGCATCACTTGCCCCAGAGCCCCTATCTATACCTTGTGGCTAATAGCCACTGATAGACCTCTGCTCCATATGCTTATCTAATTCCCTTTTGAAGCCGTCCATGCTTGTAGCTGCCACCACTTCCTGTGGCAGTGAATTCCAAGTGTTAATCACTCTTTGGGTGAAGAAGTACTTTCTCTTATCCGTTCTAACCCGACCGCTCAGCAATTTCATGGAGTGCCCACGAGTTCTTGTATTGTGAGAAAGGGAGAAAAGTACCTCTTTCTCTACTTGCTCTTTCCCATGCATAATCTTATAAACCTCAATCATGTCACCCCTCAGTCGTCGTTTCTCCAAGCTAAGGAGCCCTAAGCGCCTTAACCTTTCCTCATAGGGAAAGTGTTCCAACCCTTTTATCATTCGAGTTGCCCTTTTCTGCACTTTTTCCAAAGCTATAATATCCTTTTTAAGGTGTGGTGACCAGAATTGCACACATTATTCCAAATGAATTTTCAGTCCCCCAAAAGGCCTCCCTCCCTCCCTTGTTATCCAGCAGGCTGCATGATTGTACCGAACCAACTGTTGCTCAGAAGTGAATCAGAAATCCCCTGTGGTTATTCCTTGCCTGTTCCCTTGACATAACCGTGAAGAATACTCACTCTCATCCAGCTCACTTGGGAAGGAAATATGCTCTTGGGATCCTCTTGAGGAACTCTCCAGCCTTTCTTTGGATTCAAGGTCGTTGTCTGTGTCCACAGTAGTCTCTTTTCTACTTCTGGCTTCTTTCGCAGAGAGAGACAGAGAAAGAAAGAGAGAGAAAGTGATTAGTCTTATATGGGGAAGGAAAGAAATGCAAAAGTAAAAATTCTTCTGGAAGGCTGTAACCATGGTCAAGAGCAAAGCCCACCATCTCACACTGTATAGGGGAATTGGATCTGTGAGGCAAAGCACCCTAGTTCCTTTAAGGGTAAACGTGATTATTAAGTGGCCTACTCCGAGTTGCTGGAATTCATGATTTGGTTCTCTCTGCAGCTAACATCCTTATCTTTTTCAAGGCCAAACTCCAAAATGTGGTCAGTGCTTAATCATGAGAACCCGTACCCAGTCGTGTTGCCAGGAAGGCGGGAGGAAGCAGGAGGGTGCTGACAGCCTCTGGAAAGTTCTGTCAAGCAGGACCCTTGATTGGGTCATTAGGACCACCTGACCCCAGAGAGGCAGGAAGTGTAATACGGGTATAGAGTTAGATTTATGCCATGCTAGTACAACTTGATATTTTCTTGCTTCATCAGGATGAATAGATTTATATAGCGTAAATAAGGCTACAGATGGAACACTTAATATCTTATTTTTAAATCCTTAATAAGCCTTTATATATTTTAAAACTGGTCTGCTTTACTTGTGTGCCCTCTCCTAGTGAACACTCTGAACTGGGTACTGCTCAGGTACAAAGAGTATTGACCCAGGGGGACCCAGGCTTTGGTTCTTGACAGGATCATTTCAAGAGTGAGTAAACCTATTGAGGCAGACTCAGCATGGGTTCTGTAAGGGAAGATCTTGTCTCACAAACCTGTTAATGTTCTTTGAGGGGGTGAACAAACCTGTGGACAAGGGGGATCCAATAGATATTGTTTACCTTGACTTCCAGAAAGCTTTTGATAAAGTTCCTCATCAAAGGCTCCTAAGTAAGCTCAAAAATCATGGGATAAAAGGACAAGTCCTTTTATGGATCAAAAACTGGCTAATTAATAGAAAACAGAGAGTGAGTATAAATGGGCAATTTTCCCAGTGGAGGGTGGTAAGCAGTGGGGTACCACAGGGATCAGTACTTGGTCCACTGCTTTTTAACTTGTTCATTAATGATTTGGAGATGGGAGTAAGCAGTGAAGTGGCTAAATTTGCAGATGATACAAAGTTGTTCAGGGTGGTGAAAACCAGTGAGGATTGTGAGGCACTCCAAAGGGATCTGTCAAAGTTGGGCGAGTGGGCGTCAACATGGCAAATGGGGTTCAATGTGGCCAAGTGCAAGGTGATGCACATTGGAGCCAAAAATCCTAAATATAAATACACATTGATGGGGTCTGAACTGGCAGAGACAGATCAAGAGAGAGATCTTGGAGTTGTAGTAGATAACTCACTGAAAATGTCGAGACAGTGTGTGACTGCAATAAAGAAGGCCAATGCTATGCTGGGGATTATTAGGAAGGGTATTGAAAACAGATCAGCCAATATAATAATGCCCCTATATAAATCAATGGTGAGACCTCATTTGGAATACTGTGTGCAGTTCTGGGCACCACACCTTAAAAAGGATATTATAGCTTTGGAAAAAGTGCAGAAAAGGGCAACTCGAATGATAAAAGGGTTGGAACACTTTCCCTATGAGGAAAGGTTAAAGCGCTTAGGGCTCTTTAGCTTGGAGAAAAGACGACTGAGGGGTGACATGATCGAGGTTTATAAGATTATGCATGGGAAAGAGCAGGTAGAGAAAGAGGTACTTTTCTCCCTTTCTCACAATACAAGAACCCGTGGGCACTCCATGAAATTGCTGAGCGGTCGGGTTAGAACGGATAAAAGGAAGTACTTCTTCACCCAAAGAGTGATTAACACATGGAATTCACTGCCACAGGAAGTGGTGGGTGCTACAAGCATGGACGGCTTCAAAAGGGAATTAGATAAGCATATGGAGCAGAGGTCCATCAGTGGCTATTAGCCACAAGGTATAGCTAGGGGCTCTGGGGCAAGTGATGCTCTGTCTTCTTGGTGCTTGGGGGGGGGGTCAACAGTGGGAGGGCTTCTAATGTCCTGGCCCCACTGCTGGACCTCCTGATGGCACTGGTATTTCTGGCCACTGTGTGACACAGAGTGTTGGACTGGATGGGCCTTTGGCCTGATCCAACATTGGCGTCTCTTATGTTCTCTTAATTAATAACAGTACTATGTAAGACCACCACTCTGGACTTTGGGTCCCCTGAGAATGCCCAGAGTACCCTCACAAGACCATCCAAAATGCCCTCTTTAAGCCGAGAAACATAGGTGTGATTACCAGGCAAAGAACAATTAAACAAAGAGTTTATTAATACAGTACTCGGGCAAGGCAAACAAGACAAGGTGCTTTAAAACATATAACAGTGTTAAAAGGCAAAATAAACCAAATCTAATACAATTACCTATTTCTCTCTAACTGGTTACTATTCCAAGGACCACAACCTTTTATACCGGGCCTGTCTCTGTACTCACACTTTCCCAAGTGAGGGATCTCTCCCTCAGACCAGTTCCCTCAGTTTTACTCTGTATGAGGCAAGACCGCAGAAGAGACAAGAAAAAATAGTTTCATGGCCCACAAAGCTTAACGTCCAATCTCCTCACACAATCCCTGAACACCGATTGGTTACAACCGTTGCTAAGCATTATGGGGATTATGGGCTGTCTGCTTTCCACTCCCACACAGGTCCCTAGAGGCCTAGGTCTCTCCAGGCCTCGTCTCCCAGGCCTCGTCTCCCAGTCGTACACAGATGATGACAGAGGGCCTTTCATCCCATGTTTACCTCAGGCCAGGACACCTTCTCCGGATTGGCCTCTGTAGCCCTTGGGCAAGTACATACACATGAACAACACAGGAAGCTGCCTTCTAATGAATCAAACACTTGGTCCATCCAAGTCAGTATTGTCTGCTCAGTCTGGCCACAGCTCTCCAAGGTTTCAGGCAGGTGTTTCACATCTCCTCCTACCTGAGCCTTTTCAATGGAGATCCTGGGGATTGAACCTGGGACCTTCTGCATGCCAAACAGATGCTTTGCCAGTGAGCCACAGCCCCTCTCCAAGGAGTGGGACAGGCCTCAAAACATTGTATTGCTATTCAATATTTTGATTCACGCCACCTCACAATGGCAGCGATTTGCACTTTTAGCACTATGAAAGATCTTTACTCAGAAAGGCCACATTCCCATAGTTCTCCAGCATGACTTCCCTGTGGAGAGCTCTTTGTCCCGGATCCAGCAGGGCCCACTCTGCCTCAGTGAAAGAGACGGCCACCTCCTCAAAGAAAAAGGGACCATGAAAGAAAAAGCAGATTCTCTCGTCAGAGATCAGGACAGGCAGAGATGGCACACGGGAAGGGAGTAGTCTGGGAGGGGACGGGATGTAAGGCTTGGGATGGGTCAAGGGAATGGCGTTCAGAGGATCTCTTGCCAGGACACCTTGTAGAAACTGCAGGTTCAGAAGCCCCCCCGAGAAAGGAGGAGGGGCCCCGGCTGTCCCTCGATCATCTCTCCTACCTGAACTGGAGGGGCAGCAGCTGTTTCCACACCTGAGACAAAAGGAGGAAGGAAGGGAGTTTGCTTGCTTGTACCCCTTCCCACGGTTGTGAAACCTCGCCCTGCGTACACTCGACTAGAGATGTAAAATTTCCGGAAACTTTGAAGCTCGAAAAAAACCCCGGGTTTTTTCCAGTTTTTTTCGGGGGCGGAACGGAAATTTTCGGAAAAATTGAAAAAAATGCTACATTGGCATTTCTTTTGTCTTTTCTAGATTGAAAGTCATTCTGTTACTTTAGGAACATAAAATATAACTGTAATGCAATTCAGACACCATTTTGTTTGCCTGTTTGGGTTACTTGACTAAACTCTGGTCAAGTGGCTTCTGGGCCTGTGTAGGCCAGGAATGCTTTCAAGAGAGGTGCTGCTTTAAATCAGAAGAGGCGCCTAGAAGTCTCCTTAGAGACAAGGGACACATCGATAAGGGGAGAGTTATGACCTTCACTCCCTAGCTTTCCCAGCTGCAGACACTTGGCCCTGCCGGCCTTGGAGACCATTAATTAATTAGCAACATTCCCAAGTGATTGCACCTGTGTTGGGAGGGGAATCGTGTTATCTTCTGAATTTTAACTTTCGATTCCCCAGAGCTCATAAACAAGTATTATGGGATATCTTGGTTACCTTGGATACTGGCAAGAGTGACATCACATTGCCCGATCATGAATGGTTAACAGGCCTGAACCATTCATGCCCCTTTTTCTATAAGAACCCTAGGTTCATGGTAACCAGGCGGGTTCCTTGGGGTTTGTGGGCAAGCCAGCCTAAGACTCCGAGCAACCCTCCATTATGCCTTGGTACTTGGACTTACCACCTTGGTGGGGAGATGCAGTTTGGACTTTTACTCTGCGTCTCAAGGACTTTTTGCCTCTTTGAACCTATTACGGGTAAAACCTGCTTGTATGCTGCTTGTAAGTATTAGCTATGCTGGAAATGCTTAAGATTTTGTTATTTTGTTCCTTCACTACCTAAGTCTCGTGTTTTATAACTTTGCACAATTTCTTTAAATAAACTTATATTTTTACCTTGTCTGGGTGATTCAGCCTCAAGAGTTTCAAAGCCTAAATCTTGTGCCTTAAGACTGCTGGGTCTTTCTACTACCAATTGTGTTCTTTGTTCAAGCCTTGCGGTGGAGGCTGCAGAACTTGTTCTTTGAATGGTGTTCCTGTGTTTAGCCTGGAGACTTCTAGTTACTTTGCTCCAGTCTTGTTGGGAACCCCAGAAGTAAACTGGTGGCAGACTACCTTTGGCAAATCCCTGTGCTTTTGTTCCTTGTACCCAGAGACTGAGGACCTGGAGAGGACCCCAGGCTCTGACAATGACTATGGACATTTTTACTTGGCATGAAATGATCACAACTAGCATATTAAAAATATAGTTTATCCAAACAATTACTACAAACAGAATACCCACCCACATGCAAAAACAAAACTGAAACCTTTTTATTTTCTTCTGACAATAGCACCTCCTAAAGGAAGAAATGCATCTTGTTCTTGCATTGGAGAGTTCAGTTTGTAACCTAGGACTTGCTTGTCCTCAGTGCACAGAAATTAGATCAATCTGATACCATATATATATATATATATAAATGATTTGGAAAATATTTGAATACCTTGTCTTAAAATATTTTATTCATCATGTTAAAATAAAACGTTCCATAATCAATTTCTTTTCTTTTCTCTTCTTTTTTCAATTTTTCAGAAAAAAACAAAAAAGGCTTCAGGAAAAAAATGGAAAAACACCGGGTTTCTTCCAAATTTTTCCGGTTTTTTCCCAGGCCTTCACATCTCTACACTTGAGACATTTTAAAACACATTTTATACTAAATTTAGGGAGAGGCAGTGAAGCACCAGGCACCTATGAGCCTCAAGGGTTATAAATGCTGCCAACGTATTTCAGACTTGTGTGAGACCTGTGTCTGGCCTGGGGGGGAGGGACAGAAGGGGGTGGAAATGACTTTGCAGGATACATCAGTGTCACATTTGGCCCAGAGAAGACTTGAGCACATTTGGAGATACAAAGGTCACATGAATGAGTTTTCAGAGTGTCTCTTGACATGCTAACTTCACAACCAGCTTTTCAGCCAGATGCAACATCAACAGGACACCACATCTGCCCCAAAGTCCCTCCTCAATGCTCAATGCTCCACCCACCCTACTCCAGCATCCTGTTTTCCCCAGCAGCCTGCCAGGTGCTGTTTATTTCCACATGATTATTGGCTCCTCTAGGAACGGGTTCTCAGAGCTCTGCTGCCCCAGAAGGTGGAGGTGCCCTTTAGTCACCAGGCTGAATAGGTGTGTTGAGGTTTGTCTGCCTTTTCTCTTTTGAGCCACCTTCAGTTCCTCTTATGGAAGGAAGGTGAGATGCGAATACTTAAATTAATGGAATTGCCCTATTCTTTTCCTGACCTGAACTCTCTACCCATCAAAATCACTGGTTGCCCCAACTGTATCCACGCATGACGAGTCCTTACCACAGGAGAGGGCATCTTGGGCATGCTCCTTGGCTTGCACTCTCTGCCCTTGCTCCAAGGAAGCTCCTTCTGCCTCAGGGAATACAGCTTCTGTCTTCATGGATGATGCCCACATCTGAAACAGGAGCGAGGGAGAGGAGTAAGAAAAAGAAGAGGAGGAGGAGGAGGAGGAGGAGGAGGAGAGATTGGATTTATACCCCGCCCTTCACTACCCGAAGGAGTCTCAGAGCGACTTACAATCTCCTTTCCCTTCCCCTCCCCACAACAGACACCCTGTGAGGTAGGTGGGGCTGAGAGAGCTCTCTCGAGAACTGCCCTTGAGAGAACAGGTGACTGACTGAAGGTCACACCAGCAGCTGCACGTGGACGAGTGGGAAATCAAACCCAGTTCTCCCAGGTTAGAGTCTGCGCTCTTAACCACTACATCAAACTGTTGTAGTGGAATGGGGGGGACCCCATTGAATGGATCGTGCGGGGCTTCCGGTCGGGGGAAAATGGCGATTTGACGCACCCTGTAATTGCTCAGAGTGGACGGTGGTCCTTTTTGACAGTTTGGATGAATATCTCATCCAACGCAGCTTCCCCCAGGCAGGGGGAATGACTGGCAAGCATCAAGACCCAATGAGAGTTGAGATTGGTGTAATCAAGCCTCTGAGGAGACTTGTTTTACACTTTGATCCCCTCTCCCGAAGCAGGCGTCGCGATCAACACTAAAGAGCACACCGAGCTGAAAAGACAGCTTAAAATCGCCATTTCCCGATCTCCTAATAACAAGGAAAGAAGTTGAAACGAAGGAGGCGGTGTGAAAGCCAAAGATAAACAGCCAAGGTAACAAAAATGTTTTGCTTACCGGGAAACTATCGGAACAAAGTTTTGCTGGAGCCGGATAGGCGATTGTGAACTTTATGAGGTATTCACTTGACTTTTGAGAACAAAAGAGTTGTTTACAGCAGAGAAAAAAGCGAAAAGAGACTTTGTTTATCATTCCTGTGGTGGCTGAAAGATAAGCGACTGAGACTGAGATAGAAAATAACGCGAAAGAACGCAAGACTTTGGGAGGGAAA
>NW_015159843.1:64096-72805 GCF_001447785.1 Gekko japonicus
GGAAGAAAGAAGAGGACACCGGAGGACCGATTAAGCGAATGGACAGGAAGTGGAAGACCAAAAGAGCCTACTCTAGGCTAGAAAACCATAGAGAAAAAGCACCCGACATTTTGAGGAGGACTAACTTTAAATTACAGATTTTTGGGTGAAAATTAAGAATTAAGAAAAGAGAAGGAGAGCGATTTGGACAAGCGCAAAAAGGACAATCAGGCTCTGTAAGTGAATTTTATTTTAGAACTGGCAAAGTTTGAACAGGTTTTTGAAAACGGATTTAAGACAGAGGCCGAGGGCAGCTTCTTGGTCAAGCCCCAAGATGTCTAAAAAACAGGAATGGCAAGCAGCAATGGAGGCTATGGAAAAAAGGATGATGGAAGCCATCCAAGGCCTAGGGAAGCAGATCGAAGACATTCAAGAAAAAAATATGGTTAAAATGAAAGAGTTAGTAGTCTCAGAGGTGGCTGACCTTAAAAAGGAATTTGCAGAAATTAAGAATGAATTTCAAAGTCTTTCACAGAAATCTATTGAAATGGAGCAAAAAACACAAGAAATGAATAACAAAGTGGAAACTGTGAGACAGGAAAACCAAAGGCTGGATACAGTGATGGAGTACAGAGCAATGCAAACCTATCTGAGGCTAAGAGGAATTGAAGAAAAATTGAATGAGGACATTCGTGCGTTAGTGATAAAAGCGCTGGCAGAATATCTGGAAGAGGAAGATATAAACTTTAACTTTGATTTGATTTACAGAGTGAACTCAGCGTATGCTCAAAAGAGGAATTTTCCAAGGGATGTGATCGTGCAGTTACTAACCAAGCGAATGAAAGAGGATATATTCAGGAAGCAGTTAACTGAACCACTGGAAATTGGTGGAAAAAAGATAATAGTAATGAAGGAACTCCCAAGAACAATTATTCAAGACTGGAAAAAATATAAGAGATTAACAGACAAACTGAAGCAATTGAGTAAAAGATACAGATGGGAAATACCACAAGGATTAAGTTTCAACTACAACAGTCAAAGGCATACAATTAAGACAACGGAACAAATGCTTAGATTTTTGTTTGAAAATTCCAAGGACTTTGGAGATAAGTAATACACAACACTATGGATTACAAATTTATATTGTGGAATGTAAATTTTAAATATTTGATTAATAAGCAATTGGGAGAAGAATTTTATTCATTGGCACCGAAAAAGAATAATGGAACTGTGATATATGTTAGAAACGAACTGGATCCGAAAGAAATTTTTAAAGATAGGGAAGGCCGTTATATTGGTGTGGAAGTGACTGCATCAAAAGAGGGCATTGATTGTGAATGTGTATGCACCTAATGGAGCAAAAGAGAAATTTTTTAAATATTTGTTACAAGAATTGGACCAGGTGACATATGATCAGATTGTATTAGCAGGAGACTTCAATGGGACAGTTAACAACAAATTGGACCGGAAATCCAAAAAGTTTGATAAGATGGGAAAGTTACCAAAGGTTTTTTTTAATTTGATCAAACAAGAAAATCTGGAGGATGTATGGAGAAAATGGAATCCAACAACTAAAGACTTTACATTCTGTTCCAACAGACATGATTCTTTTTCTAGGATTGACATTATATGGATGACTGGGGACATGGCGTTAAAAACCAGAAAAGTGGAAATTATGCCAAAGACTAATTCGGACCACAACCCAATTGTGTGGATATCAAATGAAGGGAAAAGGAAATTTAGATGCCGTATAAATGAAGACTTGCTGGACAAACGATCAATTGTGGAGACAATAAGTAAAGAGACTTTAGACTTTTTTCAGACAAATTTAAACCAAGGAACTCACATTCAGATAGTCTGGGATGCGTACAAAGCGGTAATGAGAGGATTACTTATATCATTGAATAGTAAAGAGAAAAAAGAGAAATTGAAACAACAGAATGATATAGAGGAAAGAATTCGACAAAAGGAAGAGACCGGGAGAAAAGAAAATAATTAAAGAGATCCAAATATTGCAGGAGCAATTAAAAGCGATTATGAACCAAGAAACATACTGGAATTTAAAGAAGCTGCAACAAAAATAATTTGAAGGGGCAAATAAGCCAGGGAAGTTTTTGGCATGGCAGTTGAAAAAGCGAAGAGAAAGAAAAACAATAATAAAATAAAAGGTGATAAAGTAATTGTAGATAAAAATTGAATTAAAAGAGCCTTCTTCAAATATATTTAAGAATGGTGATTGATGCAATTGAATATTATGATAAACACCCAGAAAGAGAGGTGGGTTTTTTCTTTGTGGATGCAGAAAAAGCTTTTGATAATTTAAATTGGGATGTTATGTATCAGGTTATTGAAAAAATTGATATTGGGGAGTCATTTACAAATATAATTAAGGCGATCTACTTGGAACAGAAAGCAGCGTTAATTGTAAATACAGAAGTGACTGACCACTTTAAAGTTCAAAAAGGGACAAGGCAAGGGTGTCCGCTATCTCTGTTGTTATTTATATGGATGTTGGAGGTACTGCTTGGCAGGATAAGAGAGGACAAAGAAATTAAAGGACTAACCAATAGAGGTTTCACGTATAAATATCGAGCATTTGCAGATGATGTAATGTTTGTGGTTGAAGAGCCAATAAAAAATTTACCATTGCTCATTGAAAAAATTGGAGATTTTGGAGAGTTAGCAGGATTCTATGTAAACAAAAATAAGTCGAATGTGTAAGAATATGACAACGTCAAAGCAAGAAGAATTACAGAAGTTAACACAATGTGAAGTAGTTAAAAAACCCTATGTACTCAGGTATTGAATTGACAATGAAGAACATAGATCTCTTCAAGAATAATTATGACAAGCTATGGTGCCAAATTCAGCAAGACATTAAAAATTGAATACTTTAAACTTGTCACTACTGGGCAGAATATCGGTGGTTAAAATGAATATTTTACCACGTGTGATGTTTTTATTTCAGACTATCCCAATAGTGAAAGACTCAAAAACCTTAAATGCTTGGCAGAGAGAGATTTCAAAATTTGTATGGGCTGGAAAAAAACCAAGGATTAAGATGAAAATTTTGTGTGATGCAAAAGAAAGAGGAGGATTTCAATTACCAAATTTTAGACTGTATCATAACGTGGTACGTTTAACATGGCTGGAACAATGGGTTAACTTAGATAACAGGAAACTGTTGGCATTAGAAGGGCGCGACTGCAAGTTTGGATGGCATGTATACCTATGGTATGGGAAAACAAAGATGGACAATTTGTTTAAGCACCATTACATCAGAAGAACGTTATTTGTTACTTGGTCAAGGTATAAAAGGTTTTTCTCAGAGGAGAGACCACTTTGGATAGTTCCAGCAGAGGTACTTAAGCTGTATTCGAGCCATAAAGGAGAAGATTGGATACAATATAGAGACATTTCGAAACCGGCAGGGAAGGTATTTGACATAAAAGCGAAGGAGGAATATGGGTGGTTGCATTATAGACAGATTTATGACTTGTATAAAAAAGATTAAAAAAGAGTTTGGATTTAGGGGGAAATATAATGAAATTGAGGGTTTGTGGTTAGAGAGAGGTAAAAAGATGATATCTAAAATGTACAAGGTATTGTTAAAATGGTATACAGAGGATGAAGTAGTAAAGGAGCAAATGATAAAATGGGCAATAAATATGAACAAAGAAATTTATATGTCATGGGAATTTTTGTGGAAAAATGCAATGAAAATTTCAACTTGTAATAATCTAAAAGAAAATTGCTATAAAATGATGTATAGATGGTATATGACACCAACAAAAATAGCAAACATTAGTAGTAATATGTCAAGTAAATGTTGGAAATGTAAAAAATAGAAGGTTCTTTTTACCATATGTGGTGGACATGTGATAAAGCAAAAACGTTTTGGACGGAGGTCCATAGGGAAATGGAAAAAAATGTGAAATGTAAATTTAAAAAGGAGCCGGAGGTGTTGTTGTTGGGACTTAAAATGGAAGAAGTTAACATTGCAAAACGAACTCTAATGTGGTATATGATTACAACAGCAAGAATGACATATGCTCAATGTTGGAAATAAGAAAAGGTACCAGAGATCTGGGAATGGATAAGAAAGTTAACTTTTATGGTTGAAATGGACAAAATGACAAGAAAACTTAATAATCAAGAGGCAGAAGAATTTTTTGCAGATTGGAAAGGCTTTAAAGACTATTTGGAGAAATATTGGGAGGTGAAGAACAATTTATTTAGCTTTGACAACTATTAATGATGGAAAAGTATTCAGAATGTGTATAAGTGTATAAGAATAATAGTGTTACCTAATAAGTTTAAGTAAGATGAAAGGTGAAGGGAAATGAAAATTTAAAAAAAAAATTTGAGAGGGAGGTTGGAGCACTGCGGGAAGCCAGAAGAGGGGGAGGATAGGGGTAGAAAAGGATATAAAATGTCTGAAAATATGTTATATTGTTGAATTTGATGTTATATCCTAATAAAACTGGGTTGTTTTTTTAAAAAAAGAATGGATCATGCCCCAACTCCCAGACTCTGCACCCTTCCACCAGCAGACCCGGTGAGTTCTCTGGAGGGATCAGGAATTCTCTCGTAAAAGAGGCTGCTGAAGGAGGCCGTTAAAGCTCCCACTTGGACGATTCACACGTGGAGAAACATCTCGCAGGGACACTTCAGGATAAGGAAGGCCCGTAGCTACTGCGGGGCCCAGCCCCCTAGCCATTTTTATGTGCCCCTCCCTGAGCCATGGCTCCCCTTCCCCCCGATGGCCTGTTGGTCTGTTGGCAGGGAGGACGAGGGCGGCACAAGCAGCGCCACAAGCAGCAGCAGCAGCAGCGGTGAGGCTGGACTGAGAGAGCAGCCCGGGCAGGCCGCGGACGTGAAGGATGTGGGCAGAAGCCTCCATCTTGGGCTTCCACCAGGCGCTTGCTGTACCGCCCATCAGCAGCACGTAAGCCCTGGCCCAGCTGCATGCCACTCCGTCAACGAGCCCACGTGCGGCACGGCCACCCAAAGGGGGAGGTCAGTCTGCCCCTGGCGCCGTGCTGCAGGAAGAGGGACTGGGACACCGCAGGGAAGGAGGGAGCCAGACGCTCTGCAGGGAAGAACTGCCCTCACTGGGGGGGCGACAGGGGGAAAGCGGTGGCTGCCGGGCATTACCCCTCCCCTTGCCTTGGAGCCTGGGGGGTGTTTTTTTTTTTTTGCAGGGCTGCCTTAGGAGTTCCACCAGCTAAGGAGTTCTAAGGAGTTCCACCAGTTAAATCAAAGTTCTTCTTCTCCTCTGCCTGACTCAGGAGGAAGCCTTCGGCCAGGGCCACCGCCTGGGAACTGGTCTCCGGCCCGCACCCTCTGACCCAGCCCTGCATTTCTTGGGGCAGGATAGTCAGGAATGGCTCCAGGATCACCAGGTCCAGGATCTGCTTCTTGGTGTGCCTCTCCGGCTCCAGCCAGTGGCTGCAAAGTCTGTGGAGCTGGCTGCAAACCTCTCGGGGCCCAGCGGCCTCCTGGTAGCGGAACTGCCGGAAGCGTCGGCAATGTACGTCTGAGACTGCAGTGAGCTGATCACGGGTATCTGGCCCTGGGCTTTCCCAGAATTCAACACCACTCCCAGCCTTGGTGGTTCGGGGGCCTTTCCTCGCTGTCCTGCCAATTCCAGGTCCTTCTGGGTCCTGCTCTTCCATTTCTTTACCCTTCTCTTGGGTCACCTCTGACTGTGTAAAGAAGATGTTTTCAGTCACTTGAAGAGAGCCTTCTCTCTGGGTTGAAGGAAAGACACAAACAGTAACATGGAAAATCAAAGAGAATTGAGATACACCACTGAGTATCATCCAGAATGGTGAGAGGGTTGGAATCCAAGTCTTACGCGGAAAGGCTGAAAGAGTTGGATATGTTTAGCCCGGGAAAGAGAAGGCTTAGAGGGGACATGATTGCAGTCTTCAATTATTCGAAGGGCCGTCATGTAGAAGAGGGAGCAGATTTATTCTCTCTTGCTCCGGATTGCAAGACTAGATCTAATGGGTGGAAATGACAAGGGAGTCGATACCGGCTAAATATCGGGAGAAACTTCCTAACTGTAAGAGTGGTTGAGCAGTGGAATAGACTTCCTCGGGAGGTGATGGATGCTCCTTTGCTGGACGTTTTCAAGCAGAGGCTGGACGACCATCTTTCAGGTATGTTGTAGGGCTCTCTTTCGGCTGTGCTCCTGCAGAGTGCAGGGGGTTGGACTAGATGACCTGCAAGCCCCCTTCCAACTCTAACATTCTATGATCAACATGACACCACATCCTTCAAAAAGGATGTGGACATAATCGAGAGGGTGCAGAGGAGAGCGACGAGGATGATCCGGGGTCTGGAGACTGAGCCTTACAAGGAAATGCTGAGGGCCTTGGGAATGTTTCGTTTGGAGAAGAGGAGATTGAGGGGGGACGTGATTGCTCTCTTTAATTATTTGAAAGGCTGTCATTGGGAGGAGGGCAAGGAGCTGTTCCAGTTGGCAGCAGAGGAGAGGACCCGAAGCAACGGGTATAAATTACATGCAGAAAGGTACCGGCTGGATATTAGCAAAAACTTTCATGGTCAGAGCAGTTCAAAGGTGGAATCAACCGCCTAGAGAGGTGGTGAGCTCCCCTTCACTGGCAGCTTTCAAGAAGAGGCTGGGCGAATATTTGTCAGAGATGCTTTAGGCTGGTCCTGCATTGGGCAGGGGGTTGGACTAGATGGTCTGTAGGACCCTTTCAAACTCTATGATTCTATCACAAACCTTCATGTGCTCAGGAGACACACGAGAACTGCTCTGGTGGATCAGAACAAAAGGGCTTCTTGTGGTTTGTAGACCAGGCTTAGTATCATTTTCTATATTACAAGCTATTTGAAACACACCTCCTTGGTTCTTTGGGAAAGTTAATCATCTCTGTTTGGCTCTTTAAGGATGTCGACAAGCTCAGCCTCTCCTTATATTGGCACAGTCGATCCGTGGGGCGAATTCTTATGGTAAACCCCAAAAGGGTGGTAGAAATCCAGAACCAACCAGATATCAGAAAGCAGAACTGAAGCAGACCATGAGTATGAACATGATGCATTAAGCCAGGGGCGGCCAAACTTGCTTAATGTAAGAGCCACAGGACAAGAACAGATATCGCCCACATATTTTTATCGGGGGGAAAATATGCAGATTCGCTTTTTATTAACATCATGAAACGAGACTGCCAAAAATAAAAACAATAGGGGTAAAACAGATATTGATAATGATATTTATTTATCCACTGATATTTGTAGGCTGGGGTGGGGGGACCTCTGAGAATGCCTTTAAAGTTACTTTCTTTCTCTGCTGAGTTACTTTAAAGTTACTTTCTTTCTCTGTTAAGCCTACTTAACTCGGAGCTTACCAGCTGCTGTTTTTTATACACTTTATATCTCTGGCACCTGGCATTACGTTTCATGGCACACATGGCCCGGGCTGACAAAGTGATATTTATGTCAGATCCGGCCCTTGTAACGCATGAGTTTGAGTCTACCTCTGCATTAAATGATGCCAAACTACAGAGGAGGAGGAGGAGGAGGAGAAGCCTCCGGGTTAGGGTGGGATATAAATCCAAAGATAAATAAGATAAAAAGAAAAAAGAAAACAGTGTTCCCTCTAAGCTGAGTTGGTGTGAGCTAGCTCACAGTTCTTTAGCCTCCGGCTCACACATTTTTGTCTTCGCTCAGGAAGGAGGGCTCCAGAGCAAACTAATTTATGCAGTAGCCAAATTGCTCGCTCGCAACTTTAATGCCAGTATCTCACAAAGGAGAATTTCTGCTCACAAGACTCCACAGCTTAGAGGGAGCATCGCTGGGTACCAGTGTTCCCTCTAAGCTGAGTTAGTGTGAGCTAGCTCACAGTTTTTTAGCCTCTGGCTCACATATTTTTGTCTTAGCTCAGGAAGGGATGGCTCCAGAGCAAACTAATTTATGCAGCAGCCAAAGCTCCTGCTCACAACTTTAATGCCAGTATCTCACAAAGGAGAATTTTTGCTCACAGGGCTCCATAGCTTAGAGGGAACATTGCTGGGTACCCCATGGCCCTTCACTACCCGAAGGAGTCTTGGAGCAGCTTACAGTCTCCTTTCCCATCCCCTCCCCACAACAGACACCCTGTGAGGTAGGCGGGGCTGAGAGAGCCCTTGAGCGAAACTGCCCTTGAGAGAACAGCTCTGAAAGAGCTTGTAACTGACCCAAGGTCACACCAGCAGCTGCATGTAGAGTAGGAGTGGGGAATCAAATCCAGAGTCCGCACTCCTAATCACTACACCAAACTCTGTCTTCAAGTACATCAGTAGCAGGAAACTGGCAAGGGCCTTCAAATGACAAAAGGAACGAAGGACAACGTCCGAGCCCACTGGGACCTTTAAGACCAACAACGTTTTATTCAAGGCACAAGCTTTCGTGTGCACGCATTGAAAGAGGAAGCAAAGATTGTTTAAAGTAGCTGGCGAAATGGCAGAAAAAGGAAATTAACCCTTTGCATAGAATCATAGAATGTTAAGAGTTGTAGGTCATCTAGTCCAACCCCCCTGCACTCGAAAGAGAGCCCTTCATACCTACAACATACCCAAAAGAGGGTCGTCCAGCCTCCTCCGCTTGAAAACGTCCAGCGGAGCATCTCTCTCTCTCTCTCTCTCTCTCTCTCTCTCTCTCTCTCTCTCTCTCTCTCTCTCTCTTGCCCTCGTGTGTGTATGTCTGGGCGTTCTTGGT
>NW_015159843.1:73148-73766 GCF_001447785.1 Gekko japonicus
CCCTTTTCCTGCGCGCCCCCCCCCCCCCCCCAGCACCAAGAATACAGAGCAGACCCACTCCTCAGAGAGGGTTGGACCGTAGGGGCCTTTGGCCTGAATCCAACACAGGCTTCTCTCTTAGGTTCTTATAAGAACTCTTGGTCTGGGGCAAGGGAGGCTCTGTCTTCTTGGGGCTTGGGGGGGACAACAGTGGGAGGGGCTCCTAGTGTCCTGGCCCCACTGGTGGACCTCCTGATGGCCCCTGGTATTTCTGGCCACTGTGTGACATGGAGAGTGTTGGACTGGATGGGCCATTGGCCTGATCCAGCATTGGCTTCTTTTATGTTCTTATATGGAGCAGAGGTCCATCATGGCTATTAGCCACAAGGTCTAGAGAGGAACTCTAAGTCTGGGGCAAGGGATGCTCTGTATTCTTGGTGCTTGGGGGGGGGGGCAACAGTGGGAGGGCTCCTAGTGTCCTGGCCCCACTGGTGGACCTCCTGAGGGCCCCTGGTATTTTTGGCCACTGTGTGACACAGAGTGTTGAACTGGGTGGTCCCCTGGCCTGCTCCAACACTGGCTTCTCTCTTAGGTTCTTATGCCCATACCACAGCTGCTGTTTTCAGGAAGAGGATCGGA
>NW_015159843.1:74106-75341 GCF_001447785.1 Gekko japonicus
AGTGGGGCCAGGGCACTAGGAGCCCTCCCACTGTTGCCCCCCCCCCCAAGCACCAAGAATACAGAGCATTTCTTGCCCCAGACTGAGAGTTCCTATAAGAACATAAGAGAAGCCAATGTTGGATCAGGCCAGTGCCCCATCCAGTCCAACACTCTGTCACACACTGGCCAAAAATACCAGGTGCCGTCAGGAGGTCCAGCAGTGGGGCCAGGACACTGGAAGCCCTCCCACTGTTGCCCCCCCCAAGTACCAAGAATACAGGGCATCCCTTGCCCCAGACTAAGAGTTCCTATCTATACCTTGTGGCTAATAGTCACTGATGGGCCTCTGCTCCATATGTTGCAAGCTACAGGAACTAGTTAGTTACTTAGGACCTGGTTAGTGCTTAGATGATAACATACACAACATAAACAAACCTAACATCTACATACATACTAACCTACAAACAGATACATGAGGGTTATTTTCATTTTTACCAATGTTTATACGGATGCCGAATCCACCTTAATAACAATTTCTCATGAACTGTTTAAGCAACTTTTCTGTCTCTATCATCCCAACAGGTATATATTTAATTTAAACTCATTAGCATAACAGGCCACACCCAACAGCAGAAACTCATTCGGATTGGCTACATTTGGGTGTGTGGCCTAACATGCAAAGGAGTTCCTGCTACAAAAAAAAGGCCCTGGGTCTTGACAACAAACAAGGTAAACAGAATAACAACCAAAAGGTGGGTGTGGCTGGATAACCACACTTCTGGTAACATGGGGGTGCGGCCTAATGTGCTAATGAGCTGTGCTGTCAGGGGTATGGCCCAATATGCTAATAGGTTCCTGCTGGGCTTTTTCTACAAAAAGAGCCCTGCTTAGTAAACTTTTCCTCTGTCTGTCGCAAGCTTGCCTACATACTTCATCATACCAGTTGTAGAACCCTGGAGTCCGTTGCGCCTTTTATCAATAGTCAATTTATTCAATTCCAGTGGGGTTGGACTAGATGACCTGCAAGATCCCTTCCAACTCAGACCCCCATCCAGAAGCAAATGGGGGAGACCCGCTCCTCCTTTCCCGACCCGACCCCACTCCACCACCCCCACTCGACCTCGCCAGCAAAGGGCTCTTTTTGGGTTTAACCCTTTCGGTGCTGCAGAGGAACAGGCCAGCCGGGCCGGTCCTTTCTGAGAGGCGCTGCAGCCGGGCTGCCGTCGGCGCCGCCCTCGAACTCTGCACCCCCCC
>NW_015159843.1:75381-76169 GCF_001447785.1 Gekko japonicus
ACCGCCGATGCATTTGCTGCTCACCGGTTCCTGCGCTTTCAGGCTGCTGCATGCATGCATGCACGTACTCACGCACGCACCAGGAGGAGACCCCCCCCCTTCTTCCCCGCTTGGGGGGGGAGGCTCCGGCCGGAAGTGGCCCGCTGCCACCCTCTCTAGGAGCCCGTACTCGTCGCCTCCTCTAGCCCTCCTCTGTAAGATGCGGACGGAGCAGGGAACAGGGGGAGGTAGCATTCAGGGGCGCAGCAGCAGTGCACCTTCCCTGGCTGCTGGAAACACACACACACACACACACACACCCGCCCACCTGCAGATCCCCGGTTTGCAAGAGCCGGACTGGGTTTCCTCTGGGGCGGTGCAAAAGGGGGAGGAGGAGGAGGCGGCGGCGGCAGGGGGTGGACGTTTTCCTCCTTCCTCTGCAGCACGGAAAGGGTGCGAGCGAGCTGCGCAGCTGGAGGGACCGAGAGAGGCGGCGGGAGGAGGAGGAGGACTTCTTGGCTCTCGCCTCGTGGCCGGAGAGAGACCCGGGAGGAGCTTCAGGAGGGGGAGGAGGAAAAAGGCCATTTGCAGCCGGACCCCGGGCAGGTTTCCTCCTCGCCAGTAAGTCATGGGGGGAGGGGGGTGAGCTTGTCAGCCTTGCGGGGCCTCGCTGCCCTCGCGGGGTTTTCCTTTGATGGGGGGGGGGGGGTTCTGCTATGCAACAGTTTCAGACAGGCAATCAAAAGGGCTCTTGTGTTTTGTTTTAATTGCCTGTTCCCGAAATCCCCCCCCCCCCGGGGGACGGGCCC
>NW_015159843.1:76379-77372 GCF_001447785.1 Gekko japonicus
CCCCCCACGACGGCTCCTGCTCGGAGGGCTTTAGCGGTCGTCCTTCCGCTTCGACAGGCAGGCAAAGGCCGGCTCCTCCTCCTCCGGGCTTCCTCGCCTGCCCTCTGGCTGGGATGCCCACCCGGGGGCAAAAGGAGATATGGAGGGGGCGAGCTGTAGGTGGGGGGGGGTCAAGTCCTTCCTCAGGGACCGGTCCCAAAGAGTCCACTTTGGTAGTGGTGAGGGGGACACCAGTGTTCCCTCTAAGCTGAGTTAGTGTGAGCTAGCTAGCCTCTGGCTCACACATTTTTGTCTTAGGTCAGTAAGGATGGCTTTAGAGGAAACTCATTTATGCAGTACCCAAATCACTTGCTCACAACTTTAATGCCAGTAGCTCATCAAGTAAACATTTTGCTCACAAGACTCCGTAGCTTAGAGGGAACATTGAGGGGGGGAATCCTCCGTGCAGGAAAGGCGGATGGTCCCAAAACTGTCTTAGGAAACAGGAAAAGAAGGCGCCCCCCCCCCAAAAAAGCAAAGGTGGTGTGGAACAGGGGAAGAGTACAGATTAACAGGGTGTTGGACCCTCCCACTGGGTCTGCCAACATTACAATGGGTGACGCAGCATTTTATACCCAGTATGATGCAAGCAAAGGAAGCATCATTATCGGTTTCATCAATCTTCGCTACAACTTTGTCAGCTATTTTTATTGGCCTAGGACCCAAGGGTCGGGTCTTCCCAGGCAAAGTTTTTTCTTCTTTTTAATATATATTCATTTCTAAATTTATTCACCATACATCAACGATTTGCAAAAGCAACAATGAATGAACAAATACAGCATCATATCATGTTAATCCTTATTCTATTTTCCTACATAGTCAGGAGACTTTCTGGGTTTGTAGAAAAATCCAAACACTAAAAAAATCCCTTCAGGTACGGCTGAATTCCCCCCAAAACCTTTTGAAATGGTCCCTGCAGGGATCTGCTTCAGGCATCAACGGTGAGAGAGTAGG
>NW_015159843.1:77680-80013 GCF_001447785.1 Gekko japonicus
TTCATCAGCAGCCACCCTATGAAAGCCAGTGAGGTGCAGCAGTTAGAGCTTCAAAGTAGGGTCTGCAAGACCCAGGTTCAGATCCCCATCTTGCAGTGGAAGCTGACTGCGTGATTTTGGACCAGTCACATATTTCAGCCTAACCAACCTCACAGGGTTGTTGTGCAGATAAAAAGGAGGAGGGA
This sequence comes from Gekko japonicus, assembly GCF_001447785.1. Lineage (NCBI taxonomy): Eukaryota > Metazoa > Chordata > Lepidosauria > Squamata > Gekkonidae > Gekko > Gekko japonicus. Next base: position 77,866 of record NW_015159843.1, read on the forward strand.
ATAATGAAAGCTGCTTTGGTCCCCACTGTGGAGAAAGACTGTAATTTTCCTAGGTAGAGGCTGGGGGGTGGAGATGGAAAGCAGAAGACAGAGAGGCAGATAAAGGTAGGTTGGCTGTGGGTTGCCAACTGCAGGTTGGGAAATTCCTGGACATTTGAGGGGTGGAGGCTGGAGAGGGTGGGATTTGAGGAGGGGAGGAAATTTGGACTGGTGTAATGTCATAGACTCCATCCTCCAGCCATTTCCTCCATGAGAACCACCATTGCCAGCCTCCGGGTGGGCGAGGACTGGAGATCACCCAGAATTACAACTGTTGTCCAGGCGACAGAGATCAGTTCGCCTGGATAAAATGGCTGTTTTGGAGGGTTGAGTCTATGGCATCATACCCTGCTGAAGCTGCTTGCCACCCCAAGCCTCACTGTCCCAAGGCTCCACCCCCAAATCTCCAGGAATTTCCCAACCTGGAGCTGGCAGCCCTAAGGTGCATTGATGTCAGCTACGCTGCCATGGGGGTTGGGGAGGTCGGTCTGTATACAGTTAATTGCTACCGCATTCCTTTCTGTGCTTTCTCTGCTCTGCGCTGCAATGCTTATCTATAATGATGTGCAGTGGGAGTTGTATCGTCTGGGTTTTTCCAGAGTGCCGTGGGAGAGTGTTGGTTCCCAGCTTTAGCTACCTAACCGTTTCCAAGCTTTATCCCGCGCGCGGGAGGGTGCCTGATTGGCCAGCGCAGTGGGGGGGTGCATACGAATACCCTATATCCTATTATGCCCAAGGGGCAATCGCCATTCTTAACAGTGCTTATGTTAATGCATCTATAGCTCTTCAATAAAGTATTACCTTTCCTGGAAAGCGTGTACGACGTTGCTGGCTGTGGGTACTGACAATTGATCTCTGTAGCTGGGAGTTCCGTTTTGATTCCCAGACCGCTGCCACTGCTGCTGTGGGGGGAGAGGAAGCAGGTGGGTGGCTGGGAGCACTGCCACCACTGCTGCTGCTTCTGCTCTGCGGAGTGGGGGAGGAAGCAGGCAGGAGGCTGGGAGAGTGATGGGGGCAGAAAGAAAGAATGGTGGGGTGGGGGCAGAAAGAGAGAGAAAGAGGGATGAAGTGGGGAGGCAGAAAAACAAGGAGAAAGATGACAGGTCAGAAAGAGAGAGGAAGTCACATGCATGGAGGAGGAATAGAGAGGAAGAAAAGGGGGGCAGAGGGGAGAAATAGTGTGAGAGAGGTAGGGGGTGAGGAGAGGAAGCAAAGGTGTGATGAATGAGATAACCATCCCGCACGTTTCTTGCAGGTCTCCACTTGTACAATATAAATTAGGAAGAGTAATTTGTAGTATATGAGTTTAACTGTTTGAATTGTTCAAAACTTGTATTTGTCAAGCCTATCTGCCAATTTTTATAACAACATAACTTTTTTAAACCTCAAATCAGGGTATGTACCAAATTAAAATATGGCTATTATTTCTTTGTCTCTATTGGGTATGGAGGATTTAGGTATTATAGAGTTGTCAGTAGTCGCCTCGATAAATGGAAGCCATTTGGAATAAAATTGTGACTGTAGGCTATATGTATTGTTTGGTGGTGAACTATGAAGCTCTAAATGTATCTATAAAACTGATGTGGTTACAGGATTAAGGAATAGGTATTATTTTGACAAATGGTCTTTGACCCTAAATAAACATCATTCATTCATGGTTACAGGGTGCTTGTTGCTCTTGGCTTTAGCCAGGCCCAACCGAGGCCTGCACAGTTGCAGTCAGCCGCCCAAGGCCACAAGCCTTAGCGAAATAGCAAGGTTAGCATTTGATTTAAATCTCCCAGCATGCATTTACGCAATGAACCATAAATGAACCAAAGTTATTATCTGAATACATTCACGATTGATTTCTGTTGATGTAGTTAAAATCATCAATGGCACTTCGTGTGTGTGTGTGTATGTGTGTGTGTGTGTGTGTATATATATATATATATATATATATATGTATATGTATATATGCATATGTATATATATATATATATATATAGGCATGCAGGGATCATTTTGTAGAAAAAGAGGTGCAGGAGCTCATTAGCACAACTCATTAGCATAACTTATTTGCATATGCCACACCCCCTGACATCACCGGAAGTGTGTCAGAAGGCAACA
>NW_015159843.1:80442-83937 GCF_001447785.1 Gekko japonicus
CCCCCCACCCCTTCCCTAGGGGAACCCCCCCCCCGCCCTCGCTGCTCCTCGGACCTTGTGGTCTGGGGCTGATGCCGCCTGCACTCAGGAGAGCTCCCCTGCAAGCAAGAGCCAGTTGGAGGGGGCGGGAAGAAGGGGGCGTGTGCATGGGCAACACAGCGCCTTCCGGGCTGAAACCCCCCCCCCGCCACTCTGCGGATTCCCCATTTGCAGAAGTCGGACTTGCTGAACTAAGGCGGGGGTATGCTGGTGGCGACCCCCCAAGCCTCGGAAGGGCTCCTTGCAAGGGGAAAGGGGCGGAGGCTGAGGAAAGCCCCTCCCCCTCCTTCGGGGCCCTGCAGCTGCCCGTCCATGACCCCGGAGCAATGCCTCCCTCTAAGCTGTGGAGTCTTGTGGGCAAAAGTTCTAGTTACTGAGCGACTGGCCATTAAAGTGGTGAGCGAGCGATTGGGCGACTGCATAAATCCGTTTGCTCTGCAGCCCCATCCTTCCTGAGCTAAGGCAAAACTGTGTGAGCTGGAGGCTAAGAAACTGTGAGCTAGCTCACATTGACTCAGCTTAGAGGGAACACTACCCTGGAGGGGTGTGGGGTGTCTGGGGGGGTCTCCTTCGCACCTCTTTGCAAAGCTTCTTTGGGGTGGAGACCTCCGGCGCCTTCCCTTGGCCTGTGGAGGCAGTGAGGCACTGAAAGGGGGCTCCTTCCCTGGGGGGGGGGCTAGGAGGTTCCCTTTCTTTCTCTCTCTCTCTCTCTCTCGAAGGGGAGCCGGCCTTTGGCTCTTCCCAAAGAAGTTTCCCCAAATGCATAATCCCCTCCCCCCCATGTTGGAAAAATTGGTAAAACTAGTTAGATATTCAGAGCTTGCAATGGATCTTTGCCTCACTGGAGAGGAGGCATTTTCTTTCTATGCAAAAATCTTTATTTCTAAAGGGAAAGGTACACAGGAAATCTACAAAAACAACCAACACTAGAGACCACATCTTTCTTTCTTCTTGAGCCCTAGAAGGAAATCACCTGAATGCATTAACCAGTCATTGTTAGTAAATAGGCTTCAGTTTCCCTGGATTTTTCCCCATTGGCTTTCCAGGTCAGTCTAAACAACAGCACACAAGGTAAGCACATTAACCCTATAATGACTGAATTTAGACCTTGTAACACACACATTTCCAACACCCCTTCTCAAGGTCTAACATGTACGTCCTTATATATGCACCTACAACAAATATCACTCATTATTCACTTTAACATTTGAAGAAGAAGAAGAGAAGAAGAGATTGGATTTATACCCCACCCTTCACTACCCAAAGGAGTCTTAGAGTGGCTTACAAACTCCTTTCCCTTCCCCTCCCCACAACAGACACCCTGTGAGGCAGGTGGGGCTGAGAGAGCTCTGACAGAAACAATAACAGCTCTTATCAGAACTATAGTTTGCCCAAGGTCATCCAGCAGCTGCAAGTGGAGGAGTGGAGAATCAAACCCGGTTCTCCCAGATTATAGTCCACACACTTAACCACTACACCAACCCCACCCTTCACTCGGAGTCTCAGAGCGGCTTACAAACTCCTTTCCCTTCCCCTCCCCACAACAGACACCCTGTGAGGTAGGTGGGGCTGAGAGAGCTCTGACAGAAATGGCTCTTTTTCAAGGACAGCTCTTATCAGAGCTATGTCTTGCCCAAGTTCATCCAGCCAGGTGCAAGAAAAGGAGTGGGGGAATCAAACCCGGTTCTCCCAGATTAGAGTCCACGCACTTAACCACTACAGCAAACTGGCTCCTTTCCCTTCCCCTCCCCACAACAGACACCCTGTGAGGCAGGCGGGGCTGAGAGAGCTCTGACAGAAATGGCTCTTTTTCAAGGACAGCTCTTGACAGAACTATGGCTTGCCCAAGGTCATCCAGCAGGTGCAAGTGGAGGAGTGGGGAATCAAACCCGGTTCTCCCAGATTAGAGTCCGAACACTTAACCACTACACCAAACTGGCTCTCTTTGGATCAACCAACTTCCAGTCTATGCAGCAGTGCTGTTGGCTGTGTCTTGGAGGAGCTCCAGACACATACTGAACTGGCCCACCTTTGGGGAGGGGGTCTAAAGGTTTCTAGACCCAAGGAGGCTCCTGGAGGGGGTCTCTGAAGTCAGTGAGGTGCATTTTTAGGTCACTTCTCTTGGTTAGTCCGGGAGTAAGAGATCCAAAGATAGCCTCTTCAGCAAGCACTCTGGCTTTTAGCTGTGTGCTAAGGAACAACTCAACTTTATATAAGAAGAAATAATCTGCTGCAACTTTCTCAAGACTGTGAGGTATAATTTAAAGCTCTCTCCTCCTTATCTGGCTGTAATAAATAACTTCCCAGAGGGAAATTTGAAGGAGGAAGAGGGGGAAGTGAAAGACAGTGAGGAATTTCAGACAGACGATATAACCCGGAAGAGGAACGGTTCCCGGCCTGTCATTTCAGATAGAACCGTTTTAGAACCAGTTCCCTACAGGAATATATTTGTAATTTCACACACAAACGCTTCTGTTCCATTTAGGAAACGGGGCTGAAGTGTTTCACCTGTCAACCGTTTCCAAGTAGTCTTCAGTTTCCTCTCCCAGTTCCGATGCACTTTTGCCCGCGCGGACGATCTCCAGCTTTTTTTTTTTTTGGAACGTTAGCTCTATAGCACTAGAACAGTATCTCTCCTTATATATAAAGCCGTAGTCCAACATTCCAAAATGTACTCCTTTAGTGTTTGGCCGGAAGAACAGCCACTCAGAAGATGCTGGCTGGGTTGACTGGCTGCTTTGTGCAGTCCCGCCCAGCGTTTCAAGGTCTTTTGCATATGGAAGCTGATTGGACTTCACTCCATTCCACACCTCAAACTCCCCCACCCCCGCAAGGCAGTTGGAATTTTCAGTTGCATATGGGAACTGCTGTATTCTGAGGTAACATATGTCCTCACTTAAAAGCTGCCTGGAGGACTATGGACCATTCACACACTTTCAACCTTAACATACCTCATAGAGTAGTTGTGCGGATCATACGGGGGAGAGGAGAATGATGTCAGCTGCTTTGGTTCCCACTGCAGGGAAAGACTGCCCTTTCCCTAGCCAGAGGCTGGGGGGGGATGTAAAACTTAAGACAGACAGGCAGATAAAGGTTGGCTGATGGTTGCGTGGAAAGGACATAGGGTTGCCAACTCCAGGTTGGAAACTTCCAGGATATTTTAGGGATGAAGCCTGCTGAGGGTGAGGTCTGAGGAGGAGGAGGAAGGGGGGGACCTCAGACAGATACAATGCCATACTGCCCACACTCCAGACAAGTTGTTGCCAGTCTCCAGGTGACAGCTGGAGAGCTCTTAAAGCTTTGGTGCTAATTCAAAGTGTTGCAATTTATCGACAGAGTAGTGTTTCGGAAAATCTTTAGGAATTGTTTGGTGCATTTACGATGGGGCTCCTGGGGAACTATTGTTGCCAATCTTGGCCCAGCAGCCATCAAACCATTCTCTTCAACCCCCTTGCT
>NW_015159843.1:85193-85603 GCF_001447785.1 Gekko japonicus
GTTGTATTGCTTTCACAACGGGCTTTACTGCTAGTAACGCTATAATGCAACAAAATTATATCAATCCCATTGGAATGCCTGGAGTGTTGTGTTATAGCGCTATAGCGCTCTAAAGCAAACGTTAAAAAAAAAGCCGGAGATTGCCCGTGCGGGCAAAAAACAGCGGGGAAAAAGCATTGCCGTCTGAACTGGCAAACCGCTTCAGATCCAGCTCTTTACCGGAAGGGGAAAGCCATGTGTGAAATGGCAGCCCTATACCGGTTTACTCCACGACAGATTCAAAACGGGTTAAAAAGGGTAATGTGAAAATCTTCAGTGTTTAAAGCCCGGTTACCCTCCGTTTCTTTAGTTCTACTTTTTTTCCTGGATTGATTCTTAGTTCTTCGCAGGGCTCTTTTTGTAGCAGAAAC
>NW_015159844.1:0-16616 GCF_001447785.1 Gekko japonicus
CTGATGCTGGAATTCCAGGTGTGCTATTTCACTCTAAAACGCTGCAAACAGGGAATGATTTCGACTGAGACTATGGCACTCAGAATTGGGGAGCCTAGCTCTCCTGCTATGCTGTTTCCCGACGTGGCTGTTTTAAGCCCTGCTAAAGGGTGGGTGGGGGTAAGCCATGCTCAATAGCAGTTAGGGTTGCCAGCCTCCAGGTGGGACCTGGGGAATCCCCCGGGGATTACAGCTCGTCTTCAGGCTACAAAGATCAGTCCCCCTGGAGAAAATGGATCCTTTGGAGGGCGGACTCTGTGGGATTGTAACCCACTGAGCTCCCTGTCCTCCCTAGGTCCCACCCACAAATCTTCAGGAGTTTCCCAACCTGGCTCTGGCAACCCTATCACCCTATCCCCAGCCGGAGCCCGGGGAGTCCTGGAACCCTAATAGCAATTCTTGTATTTTTTCCTCCACGAGGGCATAAAATCCGGGTGTGTGTGTGTGTGAGTCATTTTCAAATGAGGGGATGGCAAGGGGAGACCCTCCCTCTCCATGTCTCCACCCTCACCTCCCACAGCTGTTTTTTAGGGCCTAAACACACATCTTGGGGCAATTCTGCATCTAGCATTCACTCCACATTTTCTCAACTGGGAGGAAAAGGTGCAGCTCAAAGCCACATTTTGATACCCTGGGGGCAACGCTGTACTGACTGTGAAGTCACCCCTGAACGGCCATAAATCTATGCAGTTGTTGTTCAGTCGCACAGTCGAGTCTGACTCTCCGCGACCCCATGGACCAGATCACGCCAGGCCTTCCTGTCTTCCACCATCCTCTGAAGGTTGCTCAATAATCTATGCAGAAGGTACCGTAAAACCTGATGACCAAAGGAAGTGAGAGCGGCATGCAATGCAGAGGGGAACTTCTGGGTTTTGTAAAACAACGGAGGGAAAAGCCAATGCAGAATCACCCTGCATATCCTGTTGTTAGTTTTAATTCCAGAGAAGAGGAGGACAATAACTGCAGGCATTTCACACACTCCTTTCATGTCACAAAAACTGCAGCAGTCCCTTTTTCAGGATGTTAAACACGGATCGCTAGAAGGCTTCAGACTCCATGATGAACCATGGTGTATAGAACAGACCGCAGTTTGTTTACAAACCCCAGTTTGTTTTCTACTTGCCTCCTTCCCAGGCCTTCAGGTAGAATTCCCTCATGTTATTCTGGACTCCCTTGAGTTCTCTGGATGCTGGAAAAGCATCGCTGCATATGCAGCCTGTTTACTATTCACAGGCCACAAGAAAAGAGCAGGGAAGCTTAGGGCAAGCCACACCTTGGGCATCTTTGGACCTCTTCCTACTAAGCCAGTTGAACAAAGTCTGAGTCCAGTGGCACCTTTAAGACCAACAAAGTTTAATTCTGGGTATAAGTTTTTGTGTGCATGCAATCTTCTTCAGATACATGCACACAAAAGCTTATACCCAGAATTAAACTTTGTTGGTCTTAAAGTTTCCACTGGATTCAAACTTTGTTCTGTTGCTTCAGACCAACGTGGCTACCCACCTGAATCTACAATGTCAATTATTAGCCAGATGACCTTTCCCCTTTTCTACCTAGCTACTTTACTGCATTCCCTAAACCTTTTCCCCTTAACAGAATAAATCTCATACAGCCCTCATCTCTCTTTTCTCGCTTGCAATTCGCCACATTCCGTAATCTGATTTTCTCTTAGAAACATATGCTCATAACCAGGTCCTTCATTCGCCTTCTCTCACCTGGGAGGATTGGAAATGGGAGCTCTTTTTATGGGGAGGAAGGTATGGCGGTAGGTGTTTTGAGATCTTACTTACTATAGCAATATTTTGTGTGGAGCAATTTCTTTTGTATATGGTGACAAACTTATGAAAGGCATGCGATAGTGAGATCATTTGTCCTGCTGTCTTTTTATTTCTGTTGGGGAGTGGCTGGAACCACACAAACTTGTTTGGTGGGACATCATAAGAACATAAGAGAAGCCATGTTGGATTGTGCCAATGGCCCATCCAGTCCTACACTCTGTGTCACAGAGGGGCCAAAACCCAGGTGTCATCAGGAGGTCCACCAGCAGGGACAGAACGCCAGAAGTCCTCCCACTGTTGCCCCCTAACCAACAAGAATACAGAGAGCATCACTGCCTCAGACATAGTATTCCACCTATATCTTGCAGCTAATAGACACTGATGGACCTCTGCTCCATCATGCAGGTCCAATGATACCCAGGGGTGGGTGGGGAGAAAGAAGAGGGAAGGAGACAGGGTGTGCATCTGTTCTGCCGCTCTGTGCAGCTGACTTTATATCCAGGATGTTAAGAGAGGAAGGCTTATTGAACAAGCTGTGATTTTTTAAATTCAGACATAACGAGAAAACATTATTAGTGCTAACCATAATTAACTAGCAAGGTACAAACTGAGGTTTAGAATTCCTGTTTAAGTACACACCAACAAACTATGGCTTGTTAGGCGGCCTCCATTCAGACAGTATGATAAACCAGTTAAACCAAACTGTGGTTTTCTACAATATCTAAATGCAGTTAGTATTAATATTCAGTATTCAGCCAGTTATTCAGCCAATATAGATTACATTCGTTGAACTGGGGAAATGTACATGGGAAAAGTCCCATTGATTTTGGTAAAAATTGCTTCCACTTGATATGCTTAAGATCACAGCTTAAAAGTTCCATTGATTTGCATAATTGCTCTTGGGTCGAAGCAGAGAATATTCAGCATAACAGAATTGACTCCGTTAAATGGTATATTAAGAGACACATTTTGAATAGTTAATTACAGAAAACTTACCGCTTTGCATCTAAAGTAACAAAAACGTGGCTCTAAAGAAGCTGTACTTTCTTGCAAGAATAGTAACTTTATAAGAAACAGTATAAAAGTAGCTGTTAAGTAAAAATAAAACCGTTTAATTTGGTAACATTTTGACATACTGTTTAACAGCATTATGAGCAATTCTATTTATTTTTATGTAAATTTAACAACAATTTAAGGGCGGAGCCTGAGATACAGTGAAATTCTCATCTCAGGCCCCGGTCACACATAAGGGTTTGGGCCGGGAGAGGGATGCATCGGGGGCGCAGCAAACGGGTGCAATCTCACCACAACATCTGGGAAGCGGCACGCACCCATCCCCGATCCGGACCTTCAGGCCGAAAACCCGCTACAAAAAAGAACCACCCCTAGAGGTGGACTTACCAGAAAGGCCGCGGCAAGCGCGGCCATGGGATCGCCGGTGTGTCCTTCTGCCGGCGCATCCGAGGCTCCTGGCCGAATGGCGCATGCTCACACATGCACAGTTCAGCAGCCTCCCTCTCTGTTTCGTGGCTTTCTCCCCGGTCTCCCCGGCATCTGATCGTGCCGGGGAGCAAGTGCGCGGTGACTCAGGGGATCTGTGTGATCCTGCCGCCACGTGCCTATTTTGGTGCGGCTTTCACCCCGCCCTTCCCCCCCCCCCCCCCCCCATGTGGCAGGGACCTCAGACGAGTAATTATCCAAATTCATTCCTTGTGCCAAGTCGCAAACTTACATAAATAGCTCACAGTTTACATCTCATATTGTTCTAATTCTTTAGCTGTCTTCCATGTCATTTGAGTAAATCAGGTAGACTCAAAGGGAAATTATTTCATAGGTTTGTGTTGTCGTAATTATCAGATTCTTAGCCAGTTTCACTGGTCAGGACCAATGCTCCCTCTGAGCTGTGGAGTCTTGTGAGCAAAAATTCTACTATGTGAGCTACTGGCATTAAAGTTGTGAGTGAGCAATTTGGCTACTACATAAATTAGTTTGCTCTGGAGCCATCCTTCCTGAGCTAAGACAAACGTGTGAGCCAGAGGCCAAAGAACTGTGAGCTTTTGTTGTTGTTGTTCAGTTGCACAGTCAAGTCTGACTCTTCGCGACCCCATGGACCAGATCACGCCAGGCCCTCCGGTCTTCCACCGTCCTCTGAAGTGAAAGAACTGTGAGCTAGTTCATGCTAACTCAGCTTAGAGGGAACACTGGTCAGGACCAACCCCCCCCCCCAACTGCAGGAAAGGTATAATCAGGGGTCATTTGGGGGGGGACGCCATCCCCCCGGGTGAGGTGCGGGAGGGCGGGGCCTGGAGCTCCCTGATGGTGCCCGCTGGAGGTCGCCGCCGGCTGTGGGGAGGACACACTTCCGGTGATGTCAGGGGGTGTGGCATATGCTAATGAGTTATGCTAATGAGTCCCCCTAGCTCTTTTTCTACGAAATGACCCCTGGGTATAATTATGGGGTTGGATCCAACCAGCTTTTCCTGTGATAAAAAAGGAAAGAGCAAGAGTTCAGTAGCACCTTATAGACTAACAACATTTGTGACAGAGTCTGAGCTTTCATTAGTCTTCCGATACAGCTAGAATGGGAGTCCATCTGTCCTATTTATTGGAAAGTGGAGTGATTTCAGATGCTGAATGACATTAGAAGTAAATGACAATAGCAGGTGAATGACAATAGCAGTGTGATCGGATTTAGGTGAGATATGCAAAGGGGTAATAGGCATGGAGAAATCAGCATTGGTAATGAGACAGGAAACCTAGGTCTCAATTCAGTCCAGGTGGATGCATTGTCTTGAGCTTCATTATCAGTTGCAATTCAGCAGTCTCATTACCAAAAATGACCCAAAAAAGCTTCACTGGGGATCAAGGGACCTGTATGGACAAAAATCATGCATGATGGAGACTGCAGAAAGGAGGATGATTTGAGGAGATAGAATGGAAAACCTGGATGGACCCTCCATGTTTCATCAGCAGGCCCTCAAACTGTTTATCAGATTCCCTGCAGCATCAGATGTGCTTTCCCATGCCCCGTTAAAGGCCTGTCATTTGAAAAACACAATTTCTAACCTCTCCAGTCCACACAGAACTAGCTATTATTTGAACGCCAGCCCTTTCTCTGCTCCTATTATTTCACCCCTAGGCCTAGATGCAAGCGATGCTCCCTCTGTGAAGTCTTGTGAGCAAAAATTCTACTTTGTGAGCTAGTGGCATTAACGTTGTGAGTGAGCGATCTGGCTTCTGCATAAATTACTTTGCTCTGGAGACATCCTTCCTGAGCGAAGACAAAAATGTGTGAGCTGGAGGCTAAAAAACTGTGAGCTAGTTCACACTAACTCAGCTTAGAGGGAACACTGGATGCAAGATGGCCATCTTGCAAACTGGAACATGAGACATAGGATTGTATTGTAGAGTTCTCCTACAAACCAAAGATCTCCAAAGGAAGAGCTTCTTCTGGTAGAGGAATTATCCTTTGGAAGGCTCCACGTTTGGCTGAGCAGAGTGATTTAGAACACAGCCCAACCTGCTTCAACTCTCTGACAAGCTTACTTTCTTCCACTCATTCCCTCTGTCTGCCCTGTCATGCATCTCCAGGAATGCTATACAGGATGAGTATGACTGGACCACAGAAGGAATGGATGGGAGGAGACACAGCTGTCTTGTCAATCTAAGCGGAAGGGTTATGTTTGATATTCAGATTGCAAGGGGACAGGTCTAAGTATGAACAAATAGGGACCAGAACTATTTTTTAATGCTTCCGTCAAGGACTGCAGAGCTTCTCGAAGGACTTTATTCCATCAATGTGCATTTCTTTCTATTGTCCCATAAATCATTAAAGCTATAATTTTTATAGTGGCCCAAATGAAAGTGTGGATCACTACATGGCAGGAATAGTGAGCTACTAATAACCATCATATTTTTCTAACCCGAAGGAAGCTTGTTATAAAAGTATGAATCCCTTTAACCAAAGCGGTACTACATTGTCGCTTTTGACCCAGCATTACACTTGTGTTTGTAGCTGGAAATAAAGGGACTAGGACATTATCAGACTGTACTTTGCCATTTTTTCCCAAGATTTGATTAGGAAGTAGTAAAGCATGCTCTCATTCATGGATATTCAGACAAGGAGATAAGTAGGAAACTATTATTTGATTCTGTCCCGCAGCTCATAATAAACTGTGCTAAATTTCTAGCAATAGCTCAAAAAATACATGCTACACGTGCAGAACAATCTTAGAAATAATCTAGAAGGCCCAGGGGATGCAGAGTAGAATTGTATAACCCTGATAACACTTATTCAACAGTTGAATAGCACTTATTCAACTGCTGTTAAAGTATTGTAAACATTTAGAGTTTTAGCAATTTTGTAATTACTAAATACAGTTTTATTTAAATATTTGATATTTTATAAATTTTACTAGTATCTTTGTATTGACATTACTGAGGTGATTGATTGACTGTAATTGACTTGTGCTGGTTTTATACTGAATAAACACTGATTGACTACTCTAAATTTGCATTCACCTCCAGGTTAGATTGAGGCAATGCACTGTACGTGGGGCTGTCCTTGAAGACTGTTCAAACACTTCAATTACTCCTCAGTGCAGCAGTAAGCCTGCTGTCAAGTGTAGCCTATGAACAACGTATTTCAGCAGACATGCTAGAGTTCCTCTGCGCAGAGTGGAAATTCAGTGATACATTTGTGTTATATTTGTTTTGGTTTATCTGTGGCAGCTGCAGTGGTCTTTTGTATCTATTAAAATAAAAAAGAGACATCAACAGTTGTCCCTCTTTGTGATCATAGTAAGGCGTAGTGGCCATTTTTGGCCAGAAGAGGAAGAAGCCCAATCTATGAGTAGCACAGACAGAAGCAGAAATAATTGTTACTGAAAAGCACTACATTATGTACATCCTAAATGGTTAAACTTGAAGAAGAAGGAAAAGGCCAGAGAACCCCCCAAAGTAGAGTGCTATTTCCTTCCCCAGAGCCACTGATAAATGTGATCATAATGATGTAGATAATATTCCGAACAGTGCTTTAATGGCAGTCTGATGAGCTCGGTTGAAACGGCATTTCCATTACGACAAACGGCAGATTCAATTTCCATTTAGGGGAAAGGAATCTCTCTCTTTTTTTCACCATCCCCCTTGATAAATGATGCCAAAATTGCCACCTTGCCGAGCTGACTCCATCGCTTTTGATTCAAGGTAACAATAATTGCATCCCCACCCCATATGCCGTTTACATGGTGACTTGCTATAGAGAGAGAGCTATACATCTTGTCCATTAGCCATTATGGAATACATCCCAGACACTAATGGCACAGTGAAATAATTGGCTCTGGCCAGTGTAATCTTTCCCACTTCTCATTAAGCGCTGGTACAAATCTGGCCCAAGAACTCTGCTTTTCATTTCCCTTTTCCTTTTATGACATCGACCGGGACCTTCCCTGAGTGATAATTATTAAAGCCATCATTGTTCTCTGGTACTTTGACTTACCGTTTGCCAATAAAGGTGTTCAAACGTATCAGAATTCATTCAGTAACCGAGTTTAATCTTCTTTGCATTTAATCAGGCTGTCTCCTTCCATTTTATTTTTCTTTCTGGATCATTTGGGGTCCAAAGGGAGGGAAATGAACCCTTTGTAGATGCTCTAAATTAAAATTATGTGGTACCTGTTAAAAATGTTTCATCGGGGTAGGACCAAGGGGGGGGGGAAGGTAAATGAATCTGGATTACTCTCCACCTGCACGTCTTCCGGCTTCAACAGTTAAAATCCTTGCTACAAAAAAGACAAATGCAGCAACTGTACCCATTCGTGAAAATTCTGTAGCCCCTTTCTTTTAGGCTTCTCTTGAAATGGTTGTGGCTCTGGTTTCATCTCATTTGCCCTGATCCTGTAATTAATTTGACTGTTTGGTAGGGATGTTGCACACGGTGGTGGTGGAAAGCACTGTCAAGTTACAGCCAACTTATGGCGACCCAGTAGGGTTTCCAAGGCAAGAGGTATTCAGAGGTTTGCCATCGTCTGCCTCTATTGGGTTAAATGTAAAAAACAAAACAACCCCCCCCCCCAGCATTGCCTTGGAAGCACAGATGCTTCATGCAGTATCCCCAATCTTCCACGTTTCCCGTTAAGGGGAAAAAATGCTGTTCAAACAAATTACAAAGACGACCTGACTCCAATGGTAACAAGAGAAAGAACTTATATTTACAAAAACAGATGCAAATCTTACATGACATATTCATGTAGGAGCATTTACGTTACTGTTAACAGATTATCTTCAGAAAGGTTAACCTGCCAGAGCTCCAAGCCCAGGTAAGAGAGGGAAGAATAAGGTCCTACATAAGATGAAGCAGAAGGCAAGCAACAGCCAAAGAGGCTCGACATCTAACCTGGGTGTGTGGGAGGTTTGTTGCAAGCATGATCACACAATCCTCAGCTCACAAACCATGAACCAGGTGATGTTCGTGACGAATTAAGTTCCTGATGAGATTCGTACCCATCCCTAGTAGTGATAGCCACAGGCATAGACAGCATTGAAAGGGTACTGGATAGACAACTTTGAAAGTGGATTATATAGATTCACGGAGGATAGGTCTATTTATTTATTTATTTACTTACTAGATTTTTTCCAGTCGTCACTCACCTGAATGGCCTTGTGGTGACTGACAACATTAAAACCAATAAGGTAAAAACAACATTTAAACATAAAGGAAAAACAACATAGAAACAAACAACAAATATAAAATATTAAAATATTAAGCAGTGACTACTACTAGCCATGGTGACTGAGGGAAACCTCCATGTTCACAGGCAACCTCTGAATCCTGGTACCAGGAGGCAAACTCAGGGGAAGGCCTCGGCCTCTGAGCCCTGTTGTTGGGTATTCAAAAGAACTGGTTGGCCATTAGGGTTGCCAAGTCTATCTTCGCCGGGAGCGGGGGGCTCACGGCTGGCGTCTTGTGCGTGCATGCGCAAAGCGCGCGCGCACCACACGCACGTCACCCGGAAGTGACGGGAGGACGCCGGGCATGCTGGGGGCGGGGCCACGACCATACAAGGGAAAACCATAGAGTTTTCCTGGCGTGCCTGGCGTGCCCGCATCAGTTCCGGGTGACGCGCACGTCGGGGTGGAGTTCCCCTGGGGCCTGATCCGGCGGTGCCGGGTAACGGGCCTCTGGGGTGGGGTTTTCCCCGCTCCCCGGGGGGACTTGGGATCCCTATTGGCCATTGTGTGAGATGTGATGCTGGAGTAGATGGTCTGATCCAGCAGGGCTTGTCTTATGTTCTTCTGTATTGGAAGAGGTGAGGTTTGATTCATGAAAACTTATGCTGAAACACATTTGGTTAGTCTTGATGGTGCCACATGATTTCTGTTTTAGACTAATGTGGCTACTGTTTTGGAAGCATTCTCAGGGTGAAGGCAATCAATACTATGAAATGGTTTATTCATTGAGAGGGTTGTAGAAGTGGCCAAGGGCTGATAGCCATGTGCAAACACAACTCCTGAGCTATCATTATTCAATCACTCTCCGCTTGACAGCCTCCACTCTCAATGAACTGTCTCCACTGCAAGGTGCAGTGTCAAAACTGAGTTAAGTTCCTTCTGTAGGGCTCAATCCATAGGACATGATGGCAAAAGAGAAGACACATTTTTCACTGCCACAGTAAAAGCTTTTTAAAAAGATCTATGTTCCAGTCAATTGAACTGGCTGTTGTGTCAAACTGGATAAACGCTACACACAGGAGTTCTTTCAATGTGCATTCCATCAGTATTTCAATTTCCATTGGTGCACATGAGCCCAGAACGCCAGGGTTTCCTTCAAGCCATGCATGCGTCAGTGTTTGGAGACTCAGTTGAGAATTTACATGGCACCATTCAAAGAGAAAGGCCATGACATAAAGTCAATGGTTCCCTGAGCACTTTCCAAGAGGTTGTGTTTCAAGTGGATCCCAGCGGAACTGTTGCAAAGTGGAATGACACTATCAATGGCTTTTCACTTGAGTGGCATGTTACTTCAGCTTTTAGGGTTGTGAGGAATCTACTCACAGTGAACGCATCTCAGCCAAACTATTGTGGCTCACTGCTAACAATCATATATACAAAACAGTGATAACATATGTCGTGATCCTAGGTCTATAGTATTGTGGCCTACAGGCTCTAGGGAGGCCTAGTGGCTCCGAGGAAGCCTGTATAGAGTAGAGGAAGGGAACCAACTGCCTAATCAGCCAAAGATGATACGAGGCTGCCTTGGCAGTGGCTGCTACCTGGGCCTCCATTGTTAAGGAGGTGTCCAGGAGCACTCCCAAACTCCTGACCCTCGGCGCTGGCACCAATGGCGCCCCATCGAAGGTTGGTAGTGGGATCCCTACCCCCAATCCACTCGACTCAGGCACAGGACCTCCGTCTTCGTAGGATTCGATTTCTATCGGCTCAGTCTAAGCCATCCAGCCATATCCTGAAGCACCCAGTCCAGGTCTTCTGGGGTAGAGTCGGACTGACCGCCCAACAACAGATATAGCTGAGCGTCATCCACATATTGGTGACACCCTAGCCCATGCCTCCGGGCAATCTGGGCAAGGGGGTGCATGTAGATGTTGAATAACATCGGGGAAAGCACTGACCCCTTTGGGACAGTTGCTCCCTGAGCGCCACCCTCTGCCCCCGACCTCGGAGAAAGGAGACGAGCCATTGCTCTGGGCCCTCCTGAGGTGGGTGGGTGCGCTGGGCCCTCCTGAGGAGACCCATGCCAGAGTGGTAGCAGCCATTAGAGAACCTTTATAGCTGCTGCCCGTAACAACTTGGGACCCATTTTATATATGCCATCCTGTTTGTTGCTCATTGACTACAGCAGTGATCCTTAAAGTGGTGCTGGTGGGTGCCACGGTGGCCACTGGTTCTCCTGGTGCCAACTTCTCTCTTCCTCAAAGTGTATCCTCCTCAAAACAAAGAACCAATCTTGACTTTCCCCCCACATCATTATATCAGGATAAGCTTCAGAAGACTCCTGGATGAATAACCTTAATGTCTGTAGGGACCCAAACACTAGCGCTTTCAGAAACAGCTACCTCCACCATAGGATGATGCTTCGTATGGAACCTTCTCAGGGTTTTGTGACTGACCCTGTGGCAGCCATTTTGTGCTGAACTGTGTACATGGCAGCCATTTTGTGATGGCACCCAGTACCTGATCTCAGAACCCAGATATTCCCACAAAGGCTGAGGACCCCTAAAGTACACTGTATGAAATCCCAGCTTGTACTCTTCAGATGAATCTGCATTTGTCTTTCCCACCGGTGTCCCAGCCTTTTGACTCCGTCTTCAAAAAAGCTGTCTACATTTGGTGTCGTTTTCACACCTCAAGAGTGCTAGCATACTTTTGCACGTCCACATATGTTTATCATCCTTTTGGGGTGGCTCCACTGCCATTGTACCTCTGCACTGCTTTAAAAGAATCTTCTTCAAACAAGCATAGAGAAAGACAGTGTCACAGCAGCATGAAACGGATTTAAAAATGCAAATGCAGATTCGACCTTCATCTACACACCCCTCTTACTCTTAAAAATGGACCCCCACACCCATTTATGTGTTAGATTATCTGGTTTGGTACAGCCAGGAACCTTTAATAAGTTAGCAGAGTGCACAAGGCTTACCACGCGGTGAAGCTTCTCCAGCCTGCGTGTGTGTGCTGATAAGAACAAAGTTACTCGGAGCCTCTTTTACTATTTCAAACTAATAAGAGTTTTTTATTATAGTGAACTCCGTTCCAGATAGTATACAGTAGAGATAGGTTTCTAATTAGCTAGATGGATAGGGATGCAGAAAAACATGTCCTGCGTCCATGAGGCCATGATGGAGAATTCTGGCAATGTGTGCGAGACAGAGATCAAAGGTGGAAGGAAGGTTCACTCTGAGATTAGCATTCTGCACTTCAAAGGATAGTTTCAGAGAAACAGAAAGGAAAGGGTGATCAGGCCTGGTGTCTCTATCAGTCTGACTCTGTGTTTAGTCCCCCTCTGAAGGCTGAGGCAGGAGACAACGTAAAAGTCATTGAGTTCCAACATTATGTGACTAAGACACATGGATCTACAGCCATCAAATCAAACTATAACAGGCTGTATGGCCGTGGTCTTGGCATTGTAGTACCTGACGTTTTGCTAGCAGCTGTGACTGGCATCCTCAGAGGTATAACACAGAAACTATAACTTTGTTGTTCTGTCTATATCTGAACACTGAGGGACACACACACAGTGCGGGAATATCATGGAGTCCAAAGCGCTAAGGCTTTGCTCTTGATGCATTTCTGCTAGATTTAATCTTCTAGCACACAGGTTTCACACCCTAGTAAAAGGCAGGGTGCAAAGCTACACGGAGTACGTACTCTGCCTCGAGAAACCCTCACTATCTGCATTATTAAGAACATTACTGAGCATTATTGAATGTTCAGGTGTTGCGTGCACCTTCTCATCAAGGTGGGGGCCCTTGATATCATCAGCCCCTCCCACCTATATTTTTATCTGGCTGTATGATCGCAGGCTAATGCATGGTTCTATCAACACTGCATTCCTGGCTTACATCTATTCAGAGTGTTTAGACATTGAACGCTGCTGGGCAGACTAGCACAATAGTTTGCTTTTTCCACAGCTCGTTCTCCTGGCAGATTTTATTTTCATTGAATGCATTTCTGTGTTCCCAACTGGCATTGTTTTCTAGTTGGCTCGCTGACTTATTTGTCATCAAATCAGGTCCTCATCTAGCACACTGCTCAATTCATATGCAAAGCCACCCTACAAAGTAGCTTGGGTGGGCGTGAGAGAGCCAGACGCGAGGACCGCTCACATGGGCGACGTGAGCAAGTTCCCATTTTGCACATTATCGCAGGTGTGCAGCAGAAGAAGTATGATTCACCTGCACTTGTCTCACCATCCAAGTGTTTCTCAGAATGCTGTTAGTAGGGGTGGGCACGAACCTCATCATGAACCTAAACTGGTCATGAAAATTGCATGGTTCATTAGACAAGGGTTGTGCAGTCACATCTGTAATGAACCTCCCACGAACCTCCATGGTTTTCATGGAGGTTTGTGAGGTTCATGTTGGCAGTTTGTGCGGCAGACACGCTGGCACCGATCAATTAATCATCAAAGGAACGGGGGTGGGTGGGGGGTGGACTTCTGCAGCCCTGGAAACACCACAGTGGCCTCCAAAGCTTGACAGGCAGTGCCGGCTGCCCACAAGGGAGCTCCCGTCCTGCTCTAGACCCCCAGCTCACAGGAAGCTGTTTTTATTTTGCCAGCAGACAATTAGGCAGAGAGTTAGAGGCAGAGGGGGAAGGGAACTGGAAGTCATTCCTCAGTGTGAAAACAGTGGGGTTGGAGGTGTTTGGCACATACTCAGGGCTCTGGGGCACCTGTACTACTGCTTAAGCCGAGCAGAGGGGCTCAGCCATTGGGTTCCTCAGCTGAGGACCCACACTCACCCTCAGTGGGATTTTTGAACCCTCAATTTCTCCCCCCCCCCTTTGCCCTTTGGACCCTCGGATCCTCAACATCCACACTTCTGGGCACCCCCCCCCCACTTAGTTATCATCAGCTGCCCTTGCCGTGCCTACCCCTCATCTTCGTTTTCCAAATCTCCACCCCTCTCCTGAGCTAGACCTCCTGTTAAACCCCCCTATTTGCACTTTGGACTCTAGGATCCTTGACTTCTGTGCCCCTGGGCAGCCCCCCCCCCCGGGCCTAACATCATCAGCTGCTCTTGCTCTGCCCGCCCCTCATTTTGGTTTTCTAGCCTCTCTCTCTCTCTCTCTCTCTCTCTCTCTCTCTCTCTCTCTCCCTTTCTCACCTGCCCTCTTGCAGGGTCCCTCCCCTTTGCACTTTGGACCCTAGTATCCTCAACTTCCATGCCTCTGGGCACCCTCCCCCCACTGGGCTTAACATCATCAGCTGCCCTTGTTGTACCTGCCCCTCATCTTGGTTTTACAGCTTTTTCACACACACACCCCCAGACCTCCTGCCAGGTCCCCTCTTTGGATCCTAGGATCCTCAAATTCTGTGCGTCTGGGCCCAATCCTAGGACCTTCAAATTCTGTGCCCCTCCCCAATCCTCACCAAACTTAGAGGGCAGGTAGAGGAGAGTCATTTGGAGCCTTGTTGTGAGCTTGGCATCTCTAGCCCACAGGGGGGCCATTCTACCATATCACAAACCTCACAAAATGATCCAGTTCAGTAAACAGGAAGGTTCATGAAGGTTCGTGATTCATGAGACCCTACGGACCATGAACTGGGATGACTCTCCATTCTCCCAGTTCATGCCCATCCCCAGCTGTTAGTCCCCAGAGCATCAGGAAACACAGGGGGCTACTTAAAATAACATAACAACATACTGCAAAACACGATTTATGGTGGCTAGGAAGCCACTATATTATGTACACACAGAGAGAAACCTAAAACATAGGCAAATACCAGCTTCTATCCAACCCTTCCAAATGTTCAAAGTCTAAAGTCTTCTTCTAGCTCAGGAGTCCCCAACCTTTTTGAGCCTTCAGGCAGCTTCACGATTTTGATCCAGGATCGGGCAAAACCAAAAAATGGCTGCCTGAAGGAGAAGCAAACGACAAAATGGCTGCCACAGGAAGTAGAGCCTGCCACAGAATGTCAGGGAGTGGGACTATGCATAACTCTAACAGTAATTCTTCAGTTCTGTTCAATTCTTTCCTTGCAAACACCCAGTTCAGCTTCAGTCATACAGTAAAGGTCCTTATGTTGTGGTAGCAATTGCTGATGGAGCAACTTTTACAAAATCTGCATAGCCAATCAGAAACCCTGCTGGGCAAAAGCCCCAAATGGCCCTGCCCACTTGGTAAAGCCACTTGGTGGGTGCCAGGAAAGGTGTTGGGGGCACCACATTGAGGACCCCTGCTCTAGCCTAAGGAACCACCTCCCAACGTAGGTGGCTCTATGCAATACGGGGAGGCTTCTCTGGCTAGAGGAACTTCCTTTAACCTCAGGTACAGCCCCAGAGATGTTTCAGTTATGTCACAGACTCATCATTTCTTAGTGGTGGTTACACTCATTCCACTGGTCTCGGCATACAGTATGAAGGCAGCATTGCTGAAGCTAAGCAGGCCTACGTCCAATCAGTATTTTGCTGGGGACTCTTTTGGGACCCACCCTGAGTTCCATGCAGGAAAAGTGGAACACAAACATTAACTGTTAAGTCGCTCGCTTAACAAAGCAGTCGGAGAGTGATTCAGCAAGAACAACTTTATTCTTCAACTCGAACACAACTCCAACACAGATCAACATCTAATAGCCAGAACAGCCTTTACATTGCAGCTGTCCTGCTTTTAAACATTCCCGGCTAATGTAGCCACACCCACTGTACACATATCAACCTATGAGGTTGCACAGATACGGTCCAATCATATTAGTTCCCGCTCAGGGAGCCTGCTTGAAGTGATTGGCTTGTTACTTCCTGGGCTAGCCATACTATTGGATGGATTTGGATCCTAGCCCAGGACGAAGCTTAACATTACAGTTCAGTTAGATGTTTCTCAACCTGTCATGCATTCAAGGCAGCTTTGAATACACTACATTAACAAAACAACGATAACAAAAACCACACACACACAGCTCAAAGGGAAAATCAAACACGACGACTGAATGGGCTTGGATCCTATGACACTGCTCCCTTTGTGCTTCTCTCCAGCTGCTGCAGAGGCTGTCTTCAGCTAGGGTTGCCAGGTCCAACTCAGGAAATACTTGGGGACTTTGGGGGTGGAGCCTGGGGACCAGTGTTCCCTCTAAGCTGAGTTAGTGTGAGCTAGCTCACAGTTTTCTAGCCCCCAGCTCACACATTTTTGTCTTAGCTCAGGGAGGATGGCTCCGGAGCAAACTAATTTATGTAGTAGCCAAATTGCTTGCTCACAACTTTAATGCCAGTTGCTCACAAAGTAGGATTTTTGCTCACAAGATTCCACAGCTTAGAGGGAGCTGGGGACATTCCTATTCCCTAAAATGAACAAATTAAAAATACAGCAGTGCAGTGCCCTTGAAGACAGTCTTCATTTCCTCATCCTTTTTTTTTGCCTTCAAAGGGTTCCCCACCCCCCAGCAGCTGCACTTCCACTAAATGAAAGTATAATTTGTCATACCCCCACAAGTCCCTTGTCAGGCTTTTGGTAGCATTTCCAAGCATGGCTTTAGTAAAGGACAAAATAAATCTGGACACACACGACCTGATCAGTAAACAAGTATAAAGCCAACAGTCGTGATAGTCTGACCCACAAATCAAACAGTCATTAAGACTTATAAAGAATGCTATCTATGTATTGCAATCTGAAGCACTACAACATGATAAACAAATCATAAGAAAATCCAGTTTGGTGTAGTGGTTAAGTGTGCGGACTCTAATCTGGGAGAACCGGGTTTGATTCCCCACTCATCCACTTGCACCTGCTGGTGTGACCTTGGGTCAGTCACAAGCTCTGGCACAGCTGTCCTTGAAAAAGAGCAGTCACACACTCACAAAGCAGCCAAAATAAACAATGCATCCTTTCCCAAACACAAACAGTTTGCAAGCCCACACTTCTGTGATCTCATTGGTCCAATGGTATAAATCACTTTACTCACAGGAGTTGCTGAATGTAACAATCTGCTTTATTTCAACCAACTTCTTCAGACTAACACAGTCAGACAGAGAATTTGCCACACGAAAGGCATGAATGTCGGGTGGATCTTCGGGACGCGATCACACCGCAACATCTGGGAAGTGTAGCGCACCCGTGGCCAACCCGTGG
>NW_015159844.1:16803-22610 GCF_001447785.1 Gekko japonicus
AGGCGTCTGATTGCGGGAGCGCTAGTATCCCGTGGCATCTGCCGCCGTCCACGTCCCGTCGCAAACCGGATGTTTTTTGTAAGCGCATGCGCACAAGCACGAAACTGAAAGCAGTGCTGCTCTGCATAACTGCGCAAGCACCAGGGGTCATTTCCTGCGGGAGCGCACAGGAGCGGAGCTCTGGCAGTAAAGAGCCCAGGGGGTGGGCACATGCAACAGGCCCCACCCCCTGCTCCCAGCAGCCCTCAGTCGGGCCACGAGGAGCAAGAAGCAGCCAGGTATTTTGCAGAGGCCCCCCCCGGCCCGCCTTCAGGTACAAGCTCTCCCTCTTTTGTGAGGACAGATCTGCACGTCCCCCCCCAATAGCTAGCAATCCAAAGGAGTCCAGTGGAGCCTGAGCGGTGGGTGTTGCCTTCTGACACACTTCCAGTGATGTCAGGGGGTGTGGCATATGCAAATAAGTTATGCTAATAAGTTATGCTAATGAGCTCCTGCACCTCTTTTTCTACGAAATGACCCCTGGCAAGCGCACAAATGCGAAATGCTTGTGTGATTGCGCCATGCCGCTTCTTTGCCATGCCGCAGCATCGCAGTGTGATCACCAGCTAACAGCCGAAGCATGGAGACTTGGGGAACTGTGTGATCGGGCTACCGCACTTTATTTTGCTCCGGGGCAAACAGCCACACCTCCCCCCCCCGCGTTATCTGGCCCGTGTGACTGGGGCCACAGAAAAACAAAAGTAAGTAAGAGAGCAGTTTAGGGGTGGAGTTTTCCTCCATCCCATGGTAAGGTTCTAGTTAACTCTTTACTATCTATTCTACTGAAAGAAATGCATAACAAACAGAGGGACTGTGCTCTCTTCTTCTCTCACACACTTCACACACTCACCAGGAAGAACCACATGACCCATGCCTGCTTGCTCCCCCCAATGCAGCTTTCATCCTGCTGAGATTTAAAGGCACACACACACATTCCCAAACACAAACAGTTTGCAAGCTTCTTCTAAAATGTCCTGCTGAGATTTAAAGGCACATCATGGCTGTTGGGGTGGGATGGGGAGGAGCCTGAAAAATCGGGGGATCCCCTGCCCAGACCTGGGGGCAAGCCTATCTTCAGCTGTGGCTCTTGTTTCCTCTGTCCTCAGAGCTTCCGCTGGCGCAAGGTCAATGTTCTTCAAGGAGTCGTCGTGCAGGCAGGATTGCTAGTAAATGTCACGGCAGAGGACAGCCTCTACAGTGGCCAGAGAGATGTTGAAAGGGAACAATGTCACAGGATCCAAGGCATTTTTATCTGATGGTAGCAGAACATTCCTTTAGGTAACACTTAACAATACTTATAGCAGGGGTCCCAGGGGTCCCCAACATGGTGCCTGTGGGTGTGTGATACCCTCCAAAATCTTTCCTGGCACCTACCAAGTGGTTTTAGAAAGTGGGCGGGGTCAGGTAAAAGTTTTGCCAAGCAGCTCCTCTGATTGGCTGTGCAGATTTTAAAAATTTTTTACTTTGGCAGCAGCTGCCACCTCAGCATAAGGATCTTCACTGTGTGACTGAAGATAAGCTATGGGCAGTCATTTTGTGGCTGCACCCACCACACCAGGCCCATAGCCATGGTGGGGCATTTGGGGGCTTCGCATAACCACTGTAGACTTTACAAGAACCTGTAAGACAGGCCAGTGTTAGTATCCCCATCTGTTCAGACCGGAGGATCTGACAGGCAAGATTTGAACTACAGGCATTCCCAATAAGAAAGGCGTTGAGACTTGAGAACCACTACGCTTAATCAGAGCTCTCTCTTAAGCCTTCAGCTTCCCGAGTTTGTTCTTTTGAAAGCTGTCATTTGTCTTCAGTGACTGACAAATGTCACTATCAAAGCAGTCTTGACAGACATGTCTCGCCTGTGCTAAATGGATCCTATTTAATCACTCGATGATACATGTAAAACGCCATTACTTGCTATCATTTATCACCAGCTAAAAATACATTATGCTTTAATGGGGCCAATGTCCTTGGGAACAGAAGCTTGGCAAAGAAACACATCTTGCCATTATTTTTGTTTTTGAAAGAAAAGGAAAAAGCATCCAAGACTGGCCTAGCCAAAGGTAAATGCCCCAGCCTGAGGAAAAATAACTCCAGTCCCAGAATAAGGGCTGTGGATTCCATTTTGCCTGTGGTAGGAGTGGAAACCCAAGACAGGCCACAGAAAATTAATGCAGTAATGTAACACAGTTATGGCGCCAACTTTTGGGGGGGGGGGTTTGTATTGTGGCAAAATGGCAGTTGGAGCCCTTCTGTGCTAAGAAGGGATTACTTTGGCAGCCTGCCCCAGTAGAAGTGATGATGTGCTTTGACTGCTTTCATAGGCCCGAGCCAAGGTGGAAGTAGAAATCTCTGGCCTGAGAAGAAGAAGAAAAAGAAGAAGAGGAGGAGGAGGAAGAGAAGGAGGAGGAGGAGATTGGATTTATACACCGCCCTTCATTCGGAGTCTCAGAGTGGCTTACAAACTCCTTTCCCTTCCCCTCCCCACAACAGACACCCTGTGAGGTGGGCGGGGCTGAGAGAGCTCTTTTGAGTACTGCTCTTCTCAAGAACAGCTCCGAAAGAACTTATAACTGACCCAAGGTCACACCATCAGCTGCATGTGGCCGAGTGGAGAATCAAACCCGGTTCTCTCAGATTAGAGTCCACGCACTTAACCACTATACCAAACTATCTCCAAAGGGCCAAGACAGTGATTGGAAGGAAATGAGCTCCACCCAGTTTGATAACTGCTTTGTGAGAGAATAGGCAAGCTCACTGGCAGAAGCCCCCAAAGATATAGTGTGGGGGTCCCCAACCTTTCTGAGCCTGTGGCCACTTATCGAATTCTGACACGGGGGTGGTGGTGGACGCAACCACAAAATGGCTGCCATGGGAGATGGAGCCGTAGACACACTTAGAAGGAGCCTAAGTGCAGGGGAGAAGAGGGGTAATTTTTTAAAAAAGACACTGGGAAAAAGGAGTGAAAGGAGAGAATAAAACCAAAACTGGTGGTAGCAGCCGCTAAAGCAACATTATTCTAACCAGCACAGCCAATCAGACCTCTAATGGCCTATCGGAAGCTATGCTGGACAAAAGCCCCACTCAGTTTCTGAAAACGTCTGGTCAGTGCCAGGTAAGGTGTTGGCAGGCACCGTGGGCACCATGTTGGAGACCCTGGTACACAGAATCCCCTCAGTAAACTTTGTTTCTGATTCTGGTAGGTCCTGTGTGTAATTCTTGACTCCTTCAAGCCTTGTTCATTGTCACCCAAGTTTATTTCCGGTGGCCATCCTTGCTCTACGTTTGCAAGTGCTACTGGATCTTGAGAAGCATTTAGGAATACCATTTCTCAAAACCAATAACCTACACTGTCCCCAGTGTTGAAATCCAGGTTGGCAGTTCAGTCAATGCAGTAAAGTGGTTACACTGTTAGACTAGATTCTGGGAGACCCAGGTCCAAATCCCTGCTCTGGCATGGAAGCCCGCTGGGTGCCTTTTACTCCATGGCTCTTTCTTCTTAATTGTAAGTAGTATAACCCACACCTTGGCAACCTCAAGTCAAGTTTGCTCTATTTGAGGCTTTAAAAGACAAATGGAAGCGACAACTGGTATGAAACGAATCAGCTGATGTCTTTTTTTTTTTTAAATGTGTTTTTATTATTGAAAAAGTTTCAACACAGTACAACAATAACAGAGTTATAACTTCTAGCTGCATTATGTGGTGATTACAATCCCACAATATCCCCAAAACATACCAACATTAATACGTTCCATTTAGAAGGAGACCTCAAACACTGAAAGAAATATAACAAATCCTGATACTAACTGTTCTTAGGGAGAACTTCAGCCTCTGTCAGGTATTTTACTACAGGAAACCAAACAGCTAGAAATGATTTCTGGTGAGAAACTATTTTGCCATATATAAAGTGTTCCCAGAGTTTATTCTGCCAACAGTGTAATGTGGGTTGATTTTTATTTTTCCATTTTTGAGCTAGCGTGATCCGTGCTATAGCTAGTAGTGTGGAAATTAATGTATGTAGAGCTTTTCTTTTGCAGGTTTTCGGAAAGATGTCCAGCAACACCGTCTCAGATAAGAAAGGTAAATTATGTCCTGTAATAAGAAAGATCTGTTGTAATATTTGAGTCCAGAATTGTTGAATTGAAGGGCAAGACCACCATTCAGCTGATGTCTTGATTTCCATCGCCTTTTCTATAATCAGCTCTAATAGCTGCCTTGTTGCATCTCAACACTGTTCAAGGGCCAAGTTATGACCTACAAAGTCCTCTATAGCCTAGGCCCAGTATATTTTAGGAAGTGCCTCTCCCCAGACGTACTACACATTCTTTGATGTCTTGGGGAGGGACACCTTGCACCATCAATCCAACAAATAAGACTGGCTAGACCCCAGAGCAGGGCCTTTTCTGTAATGGCCCATGTGCAGTTCTTATGCCATAGAGTCCGCCATCCAAGCAGCCATTTTCACCATGGTAACTGATCTCTGTCATCTGGAGATCAGTTGCAATTCCAGGAGATCTCCAGGCTGCACCTGGAGTTTGGCCCCTAGGACTCCTTTGCATATTCAAGAGGCTGTGCTAATGAGGTCATTTTGGCAGACCAGACTATTGTAAGCTCTATGTACAAGCAGAAGGTGTCCATGTAGATCTCTAGTCCCTCTCCAACTATTTCAGTGGTCACGTTTTGACCTCACCCTTCATCCCTAAGAGATCAAGCTTCTCTTCTCCATCATTTTATCCTCCTAACAACCTTTTTAGCAGACAGGGCTGAGAGCGAGTGATTGGACCAAGGTAATCCTGTCCAATAAGCATTGTGGTAGAGTGGAGGAGCTATCCCCTTATATGCTTTTTATACAAATTCGGAGTTAAGAGGTTAAACACATTATCATTTAACTTATTAGGTACCAATGGCATTATTCTCTAAGAACTTTCGAAGTTCCAAATCTTAAACGCTTAATGACCTTGAGTAGAAAACTTGCAACCCAGTCCCTATGAATGTGTACGCAGAATTAAATACCACTGATTTCCATGGGCTTTCTTCAACGTAAGGGTACCTAAGATTACAGCCTTAAGCATTGAATGATCGCAAGAACAAATCACTTTAGCAATGGGAAAACACACAAAGTGGGATTCAACTGTCCATTCTATCTTTCACAGTCAATTTGACCAGCATTACTTATGGGGCCATGAAAAGCCTTAAATGGATGGATTATAATCAGTTGGATATTTGAGATGGGAGCCTGAAATAGAAAGCTTTAAACCCCTCTGAGCTAATAAATTCACAGTCAGTAAGTCACCCCATTAATATAACAAAATGATTAGAATTTCATGTGGGAGAGGAGAAGATGTGGTTTCTAAATCTGCCTCCTACACCCCCAAAATATTAATATAATTGATTTACTAATATCTTGGTTGCCAGGCTATGCAGATGGGAAAGAGATTCAAAATTCTAATAAAGTGGTAACGAGACTGTGGGTGTGTATCGTTTCCAGACATAAATATTCATGTATATACCCATATGGCATATTATGAGTTTGCCTTCTTTTATTTGTAAAATGAACAACCTTCTTGTACTTTGTAGAAGAGATTGTCGGGGACCGGATTGAAAATGGTTCATGGAATGACACCTTCCCTTACATTTCCAATAACTTCACAGGGCAGTCGTGTTGGTCTGCAGTAGAACAACTAGATTTGATTCTAGTAACACCTTAGAGACCAACAAGATTTTGGGGGTATAAACTTTTGACTCTCGAAAACTCATACCTCGAAAATCT
>NW_015159844.1:22704-30256 GCF_001447785.1 Gekko japonicus
GCACGATCCCACTGCAACATCGGGGCAGCATTGCGCACCCGTCCCCGATCCGGCCCTTCCCCCGAAAGAACACATCAAAAATGAACCACCTACCGAGGTGGTTCATCCACGACGGCCGCATCAATGCCGGCCGTGGGATCGCCGGCCTGTCTTTCTGCCGGCGCATCCCCGGCTCCTGCCTGAACTGCGCATGCTCAGACATGCGCAGTTTGGCAGTCTCCCGTTCCCCTCCGTCGCTTCCCTGGCATCTGATCGTGCCGGGGAGGGAATGCGCCGCGGCTCAGGGGATCAATGTGATCCCGCCGCGGCGTGTTTCTTTTGGTGCGGCTTTCAGAAGCCGCGCTTCAGCCCGTCCCTTTCCGCCCCGTGTGGCAGGGGCCCGAATTTACAATTACTGGACTCGAACTTCCAATAACCTTTCTCCAGTTAAGAGGACAAAGTCTTATGGCTCTTGCTTGGATGGCATTGCCTTCCCCTAAGTGATGGGAAGCTCAGAGCAACCCTTGTAGGACCCATTTGCCTCTTGACATCAGGTGACCACAAAAACCATCCATCACATCCTCAAAGCGCCAGTGTTATGTGGGCTCTTGGTTTAACTGATATGTCATCAGGGAAATTCAATTGTCCATGCTGTTGAGGAAGAGCCTTCCCAGGCCCGCAGGGTTTGCTAACGGACAAGCCAGAAGCTGTCTGTTGGCTGTTAACAACACCAGAGACAACTGAATGAAGAATAGCGAATAAATGCAATAATCCTCGGAGGGCCTGGCGGGATCTTGTCCATGGGGTCGCGAAGAGTCGGACTCGACTGTGCGACTGAACAACAACAACAACAACATCAGGGAAATTCAATTGTCCATGCTGTTGAGGAAGAGCCTTCCCAGGCCCGCAGAGTTTGCTAAAGGACAAGCCAGAAGCTGTCTGTTGGCTGTTAACAACACCAGAGACAACTGAATGAAGAA
Organism: Gekko japonicus; assembly: GCF_001447785.1. Lineage (NCBI taxonomy): Eukaryota > Metazoa > Chordata > Lepidosauria > Squamata > Gekkonidae > Gekko > Gekko japonicus. The sequence continues at coordinate 23,664 of NW_015159844.1, forward strand.
TAGCGAATAAATGCAATAATCCTCAAATGGTATGCCGGGGCACAGTAAAGTGCTGCAAGGAAACGGCTGCTGTGCTACCATTAAATAATTAAAAGCCAACGTAACCCACCTACAGGGGAGCTTGCCTGCTGGGCCTGCAGCCTTTGCTGCTCTCCCCGCCCATCCTCCCTTCGGTCTTTGTTAGGCTGGATAATTCGGCCACTGAGTGTAATTGGACTGTTCAATCAGTCCTGATGCATAGAAATCAGCAGGATTATTTGTCCTCAGAGAGAAATCCGCCTGTGACATTTCTACATGAGTCACGACGTCAGTGGCCAAATGGCTCGCTCACAACTTTAATCGTTCCAGCCTACCCATTCTTAGCTTACAGATAGACCCCTCTAACCTCAACCAGCTTCTTAACAGCAACAAAAGGCCATCTAATGGAGACAACGTAAACACAGGGACCAGATCTTGCAGCAAACCAAGGTGGTCCCCATCTACAATCAGGCAAGGGTAGTGAAGGGCGGGGTATAAATCCAATCTCTTCTTTTCTTCTCCTCTCAATATACTTAAGAACCTGATCACATCAATCTTGGGCTCACCCACCAATGGGAGGCCATCTTGTGTCAACAATGTCCTTCTGCTCTGTACATAGGTCAAAGAAGTCAGCCCCTCCCCATGTAAAAGAATGGACATAAAATGCAGGATTCAGAAACCAGCAAGAAAAGATTCCAATCTCCCTGGATATTCCTGTTTCTGGGCCATCTCTATATTTCTAAGGCCAAAAATCTCCATTTTGGGGTTTCCTGTTTGCTGATATGTGAATGTGAGATTTCCTTTGTGTTTCTCACATTAAAAACTTATGAAGCTGCCTTATGCTGCATACGACCATTGGTCCATCAAGGTCAGTACTTCCTACCCAGACTTGGAGTGGCTCTCCAAGATCTCAGGCATAGGTCTTTTGTACCACCTACCACCTGATCTTTTTAGCGGGAGTTCGTGGGGCTTGAACAGTATAGCATCGTCTTCTTTGAGGTGGGGTGATTGGCTGTGCAATGTATCTCCTCTGTCACCAGATCAGAGAAATACATTCCAAGCTACCATTCCAAATTACATTACATTCTACTATTCATTACATTCCAATCTACTACTCTAATCGGCTATTCCAAATAAGAAATAAATAAAGAGGATATATAGCCCTTCTGCGGGATTGGTGAGAATACAGATGTAAGGAGTGAATGATGTTATCATAGATAAGAAACCAATATCCCTGTTAAGTCCTGGGGGTTCCATTGTTCTGAGTGTTGCATTAACTTGTAACTCAGAAATTTCCCTTTCTAGTTTGTTCCTGAAGTTCTTTTGCAATAAAACAGCTACTTTGAGGTCATCCATTGAATGTCCTGGAAGGCTGAAGTGTTCTCCTACAGGTTTCTCAGTCTTGTGATTCTTGATGTCAGATTTGTGCCCATTTATCCTTTGGCAAAGGGTTTGACCTGTCTGCCCTGTGTAGAGGACCAAAGGGCATTGTTGGCATTTAATGGCATATACGATGTTGGAAGATGAGCAAGTGAATGAGTTTATTCCCATAAACCCAGATGCTAGCTTTGCTGCCACATACACCCAGGCAACGCAATCACTGGACCTAACAACATTGAAAACACTCTGTGCCAGATCAAATGTAGTGATTTTCAACACAACACTTTCATATATTTGACTGTGAATTACCACTTGAGTAATCAGCTCCTGAAAGATCAACTGATATATTGAACTAATCTTCTGAAAGGGTCTTTCAGTCCACACTAGATGAGTGTTATTTGTAATCAAAAGAACAGGATATAAGTTCATTAAATAAGTTAATATATAACTATGGCTGCAAATCAAAATGGTAACTGCCTGTTCATTTTCTACTTCATCTCCTCTAAGACAGCTTTCCGATGTACTGATCTCACAGCAACATTCAGCATTCCTCCATTGCTCCTCCCACTTCACTGCCAAGTCGTACTCGTACCTTATCCTGAAGCGGGAGACTCCCGTGTTGATCCTGGAGCGCGCGTGTGCCACATCCACGTCACCAGGAAGTGACGTGACCACGCCGGGCACGCTGGGGGTGGGCCACAACCATCCAAGGGAAAACCATAGAGTTTTTCCTCAGATGACCGTGGCCCCGCCCCCAGTGTGCCCGGCGTGGTTGCGTCACTTCCGGGTGACGTGCAGTGACGTGCACATCGGGGTGGAGTTTCCCTCAGGGCCCGATCCGGCGGCGGCGGGGAACGGGCCTCTGGGGCGGGGGTTTCTCCACCCCCCCGGGGGGACTTGGCAAGCCTAGGTTTTTGCCAAGCAGGGGGAGAAACACAACATTATGATGTCAGGACACGGGTAATGTCTTAGATGTTTTAGAAAGGAATAGGGCAGTCATGAATGTAATGGCAGGTTACCTAAGCCTTTTAAGCCTGTAGGCACAACTGGAGATCTGACAAAGGGTGATGGCCACAACTACAAAATGGCTGCCACAGAAGACGGAGTCAATAACAAAATGGCTGCTGCAGGAGGTGGAGCCACACAGACAGAGGAAACCCTAGAGCAGGGGGAAGAGGGGTAATTTTAAGATACACACTCAAAAGAGGAGTAAGACAAAATAATACCAACACTGTGGGGGGCAGCTGCCACTGGAACAATGTTATTTTATTCTGCACAGCCAAACACATCTCCAGTGGCCAATCAGAAGCCCACATGGTTTCACCCACTTCCTGAAAACACATTGGTGGGCACTCAAGGAAGACGCACTGGAGGGCAACACTTCTGTACCCTTTGGATTGCCACCCCACTTAGTTTATTTTGAATTTCTGTTCACTGCGCCTCAGCAGTCATCCGCTGAGTGGTTGTGACAGCTGGTTAACCACAGCGGTTACTACGTTGCCCGCTTCCTGTTTCCTCAAAGGCTGTAGCCACACAGTCAGCCTTATGGTGGGCCAGAAAGGTTATGAATTTTTTTTGAAAAAAATCATTTAGTCGATAATTTATTCAGGTGGCTTTGTCCATGGATGTATTTCTTTAATGGAGAGGGATTGCCTGTCAAAGAAGATTTGAATGACTGCCATTGGAATCATCACATAAGGTAAATATTCAGGGTCTATCCACGAGGACAGCGGGTCGTATCGTTTTAATGGTGGAGCAGATTAATTGTTTAATACAAATATTCATGAGGAATAGAAGGAAGATGCGATTCATTCCCTCCTCTGTGGAAAGTTCAAAGAACTGCCCACGCAATAGGGGATACCTCAAACCCCGAATTACTGTTAAAACAATTCCTCAGTTCTTTTTGTGGATAATGATACATGGGGGGGGGAGAGAGAGAAGGAGAAGAGATTGGATTTATACCCCACCCTTCACTCGGAGTCTCAGAGCGGCTTACAAACTCCTTTCCCTTCCCCTCCCCACAACAGACACCCTGTGAGGTAGGTGGGACACACTCTCGCTGGAACCCTCTAGAAAATTACCTCATCACTCCTGATTTCCCCCTCCCATCCTGTGGGCCACAGGTTCTCATGTGAAGCTAATTACCACGTTCGCCGCTCTGGCCTTGAGGATGATAAGGGCTGTGCAGGCCAAGAGACCAATTAGTAACACCTGCAGAATGGAACAAGCCCCTTACCGTTCACATTAATCCTTGAGGGGGGCAGGGCTGCTTTGCCTCACAGCCCGCTCCCCGACCATGCCTGACTATTGTCGAATCTGCATTTGCATTTTTCAATCCGTTTCGTGCCGCTGTGACACCGTCTTTCTCTATGCTTGTTTGAATGTTGTTTGGAGAAGGTTCTTTTAAAGCAGTGCGGAGGTGCAATGACAGTGGAGCCCCCACGAAACAGCAGTAAACATATGTGGACGTGCAAATGTATGCTAGCACTGTTGAGGTGTGAAAACGAAACCAAATGTAGACAGCTTTTTTGAAGACGGAGTCAAAAGGCTGGGACACCGGTGGGAAAGACAAATGCAGATTCGACCTATGAGCGATTGCTTAGGACACTCACACTAACCATAGCTGGATTAGATGGGAAGGAGAAACAGAACTGAAATGTCATCTGGTTACTGATGGTGACACCTCATGTAAAATCCCTGGATGACATTTCCTCAAAGTTTTATTTCCCGAAGACATTAAGTGGCACAGAAGACAAAACTGAACCTTCTAACGCCAAATAGCACAAAGGCCACAGGGTGGAGCTGAACACTTTTTAAAGATAATTCCATATGCCACTTATTGTTGTTGTTCAGTCACACAGTCGAGTCCAACTGTTCGCGACCCCATGGACCACATCAGGCCAGGCCCTCCTGTCCTCCGTCGTGCTTCAGAGTTTGCTTAATTTCATGTTCGTTGCATCGATAACACTGTCTAACCATCTCATCCTTTGCCGTCCCCATCTTCTTTGACCTTCAATCTTTCCCAGCATCGGGGTCTTCTCCAGTGAGTGCTCCCTTCTCATTTGGTGGCCAACCTGGAGGCTGTTAGGGGGGAGAACACATCTCCTCTTCTGGGTCAACCTGGCCTGAGAAAAAATTCCTCCCTGCCCCCAAAGTGGGGATCAGTGTTTCTTACATGCCCAGGGTAACACCAATGACCACTTTGGGGTCAGAAAGGAATTTTTCTCCAGGCCAGATTGGCCCAGGGAACCTGGAGGTTTTTTGCCTTTCTCTGGGCATAGAGCACGGGTCACTGGGGTGTGTGTGTTGAGTGGGGTAGTTGTGAATTTCCTGTGATGTGCATGGAGTTGGACTACATGACCTTTGGGGTCCCTTCCAGCTCTCTGTTTCTATGTTCCTTTTGACATATGCCAGCCAGGGAGGGCAAAACACTCTAGAGCCAGTTTGGTGTAGTGGTTAGGAGCGTGGACTCTAATCTAGGAGAACTGGTTTGATTCCCCACTTCTCCACATACAGCTGCTGGTGTGACCTCGGGTCAGTCATAAGTTCTTTCGGAGCTGTTCTCTCAAGGGCAGTTCTCAAGAGAGCTCTCTCAGCCCCACCTACCTCTAGGGCTGCCAAGTGGGGGGTGGGTGGCGGGTAAACCCCCGCTTTGGAGGCCCGATTTCCACCACCGCGGAATCGGGCCCTGGGGGAACTCTGCCCCCCGAAGCGCTGCGTGGCCGCATCACCAGAGGTGACGCAACAACGTCAGTCACGTTGGGGGCGTGGCCCTGATCGTCAGAGAAGAGCTCCCAGAGCCCGGTGACGCTCCCCCGCCGGTAAGAAGATTCGGCTTGGCAACCCTACCTAACTCACAGCTTGTCTGTTGTGGGGAGGGGAAGGGATTGTTAAACTGCTCTGGTATAAATCCAATCTCCTCCTCCTCCTCCTCCTCCTCCTCCTCGTCTCCCCAACCTAAACAGGTGATCCAGAAATCCATAATGATTATAAAAAAAAACAAAAAAACCCACCAGTTTTTATTCGAGAGCTATTATTGCTTTAAATGCTGTATGAATTGGAATTTGGTGGTTTTGTTGACATTGGTGGTTAAGTTGCAATGTGAACCCTAATGGTTGTGTGAGTGTATATGAGTATGGTTGTGTGAGTGTATATGAGTATGCTTGTAGATCACCGAATGATTGCACCTTAATTTCGTTGTACTATGTACAATGACAATAAAGTATATTATTATTATTAAGAACTCTTGAGGGGTCTCCATGGGAGAATCAATGGGGTCACACTCCCATGGTCCAACCCTTGGTAAGTGTCATAAATTAGGGCACCAGAAGGGGTTTCAGTCCCAAAACTGAAGCCAGATCGAAATGGATTCAAATAAACCATGTAACCCCCAATTGGTTGGCCAGTTATGACATGCTCAAGCACCTGACCCATAATAGAGGTGTCTGAAGTTGGGTGATAGTTGACCAAATCATCTACGGTGGTGAAAAGTGCCATCGAGTCAAAGCTGACATATGACGACCACGTGAGGTTTCAGGACAAGAGACATTCAGGGGTGGCTTTGCCACTGCCTGCCTCTGCCTCGCAACCCTGGTATTCCTTGGAGGTCTCCCATCGAAACACTAGCCAGAGCCAACCCTGCTTAGCTTCCAAGTTCTGACCAGATTGTGCTAGCCTGGGCTATTTGGGTCGGGGTAAATCATAGGATGGTACAAATGGCCAATGTAGCCCAATACCTGACTCTTACTGAATCTATTATTATTATACCCTTTCCCTAAAGCAAAGACAGCCAACTACTGTCAATATTTCTCAAAAATATAATTTTTATAACTTTTCTACCTTCCGTGTCTTGCTTGATACACAACAGATGTGCATCCACAGGACATAATCCAACATCATTACCATCAACGGGAATTTCACTGACTCCAGCAGATTCTAATTTCGCCTAAATATGCTCTTTTTACTTACAGCCGTTAGTGCTGTTTTGTCCTCAGCGAATAAGGTGAACTGTCATAGAATCATAGAATGTTAGAGTTGGAAGGGACCTTGCAGGTCATCTAGTCCAACCCCCTGCACTCTGCAGGAGCATAGCCGAAAGATAGCCCTACATACCTACAACATACCCGAAAGATGGTCGTCCAGCCTCCGCTTGAAAACGTCCAGCGAAGGAGCATCCACCACCTCCCGAGGCAGAC
>NW_015159844.1:30267-35433 GCF_001447785.1 Gekko japonicus
CTCTTACAGTTAGGAAGTTTCTCCTGATATTTAGCCGGTAACAACTCCCTTGTAATTTCCACCCATTAGATCTACTCTTGCAGTCCGGAGCAAGAGAGATTAGATCTGCTCCATCTTCTACAGGACAGCCCTTCAAATACTTGAAGACTGCAATCATGTCCCCTCTAAGCCTTCTCCTTCCCAGACTAAACATACCCAACTCTTTCAGCCTTTCCTCATAAGACTTGGATTCCAACCCTCTCACCATCCCGGTTGCCCTCTTCTGGACATGCTCGAGCTTGTCAACATCCTTCCTCAAATGTGGTGTCCAAAACTGGACACAGTACTCCAGGTGAGGCCTGACCATAGCAGAATAAAGCGGAACTACCACCTCCCTTGATCTGGACACAATGCTTCTGTTAATGCATCCTAAGATTGCATTAGCTTTCCCCCAACCCTTCTTTCTGTACATCTATTCAATTATTTGTAATCTGCCCTTCATCTTTCCGTATTTGGGTGAAGCATCTCTCTGCCTCGTTGGCCTTCCGTATACAATTTCCCCTCTGAGATGCTTTATTGTCCTTGTAGACAGTTTCAGGGGGTAGCCATGTTGGTAGCATTGCCATTCCCCAGTTGGGGGCGGGGGATTTCCTGGTTACAGAGCAATCCTAAACCGAGTTACACCTTTGGTGTAGTGGCTAAGTGCGCGGACTCTAATCTGGGAGAACTGGGTTTGATTCCCCACTCCTCCACTTGCAGCTGCTGGATGACCTTGGGCAAGCCGTAGTTCTGTCAGAGCTGTCCTTGAAAAAGAGCAATTTCTGTCAGAGCTCTCTCAGCCCCACTTACCTCACAGGGTGTCTGTTGTGGGGAGGGGAAGGGACAAGAGTTCGTAAGCCGCTCTGAGACTCCCTTGGGTACTGAAGGGCAGGGTGTAAATCCAATCTCCTCCTCCTCCTCCTCCTCCTCCTCTTTCAGATTCCATTGAAGTCAATTGGCTTAGGAGAGTATTAACTGTATGTAGGATGTCACCACAGTTTTGTTAAGATTGTCCTCTAAAGCATGTGTGCCCACCGTGTGCCCGTGCATGCACGCACGCACACACACACTCATATATAAATTAGCTCATTCTTGGATGATAATCATGACTTCATAAGCTCTTCTGTTAAACAGCTGCTTATAGAAGACAAGAGCAGATTTTGTGCTGTGTTTTGGCAACAAGACGAATGAGTCGATCTTATTAAAATTCTGGCGCCCGTCTCTCCCGTAGGACTTATGTGGTGTTTGCCAGCTTTCTGAACGATCAAATAAGAGTGTAGGATCTACTAAAAAACAAAGGCTCCCTCTGTTGTCACTCATTGTTCTACGTGAGCCAAACACAATTAAATTTGTCTGACACAAGTATTTATCTTCATTCAGCTTTTAAGTTGGAAAAGTCGAATCACAACCATACTTGCTTAGGCTGCAGTCCGAAGAACACTTTCCCAATGAATAACATGGGACTTACTTCTACGTAGACCTTAGGCTTGGTCACGTAGGCATGTAACCGATTGAATTCAGTGGGGCCGGGGGCTCCTACCAGGAGAGGTTTCAAAATAAGGACTCCTCTGTGAGCATAGAGTATGTCAGGACATTAAGTAAAGGTTTCCCTTGCTCGAAAGCCAGTCAAATCGGCTCTAGGGGGCGGTGCTCATCTCAATTTCCAAGTCGAAGAGTCCGAAGACTTCTCCGTGGTCATGTGGCTAAATGCTGAAGTGCATGGAACGCTGCATGGAACGCTGTTACCTTCCCACCGGAGCGGTACCTATTTATCTACTTGCAATTTCTTGCTTACGAACTGCTAGGTTGGCAGGAGCTGGGGCCAGAGACGGGGGCTCACTCCATCATGTGGCACCAGGGTCTCGAACTCCCAAACTACAGACCTTCCAGTCTGCAGCTCAGCGTCTTAACCTCTGAGCCACCAGGACATTATTGGAAGAATTACCCATCCTTGTAATGTACTAAACTTATGTTGCTTTTTGGGGTGTGGATCATTTTTCTTGTCTTCCGTATTTCTAAGCATATAATCTTGCCTTTACTGCATTAGCTTATACCTACGCTCAAAATCTGCTCTCTGCATTGCTTTGGGTGTATCATGCCTTAGATCAGGGGTCCCTGAACTTGATGAGCCCACAGGCACCTTTGGAATTCTGAGACACAGGGTGCTGTGCAGGACCACAAAATGGCTGCTGCAAGAGGCGAAGCCTACCACAAAATGGCCACCACACAGTGTTCCCTCTAAGCTGAGTTAGGGTGAGCCTGCTCACCGTTCTTTAGCGTCCGGCTCACACATTTTTGTCTTTGCTCAGGAAGGATGGCTCCAGAGCAAACTAATTTATGCAGCATTCAAATTGTTCGCTCACAACTTTAATGTCAGGAGCTCACCAAGTAGAATTGTTGCTCACAAGACTCCACAGCTTAGGGGTGTCGAACTCATTTGTTATGAGGGCCAGATCTGACATAAATGAGACCTTGTTGGGCCGGGCCATGTGTGTCATAAAAGGTAATGCCAGGTAGTGGATATAAACTTTATAAAGGACACAGACAAACACAAGTCTGAATATTCCTTTGCATTCATAAAAACAAACAACAACCTTCCACGCTTACAGAAAACCGTGGGTTTGTGTTTGCCGGAAACTTTCAACATAGGGGAGCATTTTTTAACATTTAAAATGTTTTTATAATACTTATGCTCATCGATCGCTTTTCTGGCAGCGCGCATTAAGAACATAAGACCATAAGAGACGCCAATGTTGGATCAGGCCAAAGGCCCATCCAGTCCAACACTCTGTCACACTGTGGCCAAAAATACTAGGTGCCATCAGGACGTCCACCAGTGGGGCCAGGACATTAGTAGCCCTCCCACTGTTGACCCCCCCAAGCACCAAGAAGACAGAGCACCACTTGCCCCAGGGTCCCTATCTATACCTTGTGGCTAATAGCCACTGATGGACCTCTGCTCCATATTTATTTATTTATTTATTTTTGGATTTATATCCAGCCCTCCCCGAAGGCTTATCTAATTCCCTTTTGAAGCCGTCCATGCTTGTAGCTGCCACCACCTCCTGTGGCAGTGAATTCCACATGTGAATCACTCTTTGGGTGAAGAAGGACTTCCTTTTATCCATTCTAACCCGACTACTCAGCAATTTCATTGAGTGCCCATGAGTTCTGGTATTGTAAGGGAGAAAAGTACCTCTTTCTCTACCTGCTCCATCCCATGCATAATCTTATAAACCTCGATCATGTCACCCCTCAGCCGTCGTTTCTCCAAGCTAAAGAGCCCCAAGCGCTTTAACCTTTCTTCATAGGGAAAGTGTTCCAACCCTTTTATCATTCGAGTTGCCCTTTTCTGCACTTTCCCCAAAGCTATAATATCCTCTTCCATTCCCAAATGTGACCTTCCACTTGCATTCTAATGTGGGGCAACCTTTTTCTGCACCCCCTTCCCCACCTCTTTCTCCTCCATATGTCTCAATCAGGCAGGGTTGCCAGCTCCGGGTTTGGGAAATTTGTGGAGATTTTGGGGGTGGAGCCTGAGGGAAGGTGGGGTTTGGGGAGGGACCCCAGTGGGGCATAATGCCCTAGAGTCCGCCCACCAAAGCAGCCACGATCTCCTGAAGACCTGATCTCTAGTCTGCAGATCATTTGTAATTCTGGAAGGTCTCCAGGTAACATCTGGAGGCTGACAACCCTATGCTCAGGCCCAGGGCTTAATTATTATTTTTTTTAAGCGGTGCCGTAACTCTCAGGAGGGAAATGAAGCTTTCAGTCTGCATACTGAAAACTCATGAACTTTTGTTGTTGTTCAGTCGCACAGTCGAGTCCGACTCTCCGCGACCCCATGGACGCCGTCCTTTGAAGTTGGCTCAGTTTCATGTTCGTTGCATCGATGACACTGTCCAACCATCTCATCCTTTGCCGTCCCCTTCTTCTTTGACCTTCAATCTTTCCCAGCATCAGGGTCTTCTCCAGTCAGTGCTCCCTTCTCATTGGGTGGCCAAAGTATTTGAGCTTCAGTTTCATTATCTGGCCTTCCAGGGAACAGTCAGGGTTGATTTCTTTTAGGATTGACTGATTTGATCTTCTTGCAGTCCAAGGGACTCTCAAGAGTCTTCTCCAGCACCATAGTTCAAAAGAATCTATTCTTCGGCGCTCGGCCTCCCTTATAGTCCAACTCTCGCAGCCATACATGACTACTGGGAATACCATTGCTTTGACCATGCGGACTTTTGTTGGCAGGGTGATGTCTCTACTTTTTATCATGCTGTTTAGGTTCGCCATCGCTTTCCTCCCAAGGAGCAGGCGTCTTTTAATTTCATGGCTGCTGTCACAGTCTGTGGTGATCTGGGATCCCAGGAACGTGAACTCTGTCACTACTTCCACGACTTCCCCTTCTATTTGCCAAATCTTTGTTTTTTTGATGTTCAGCTTCAAGCCCAGGGGAAAAAAGCCCCGCCCAGGCCTAAAACGTTTGCTTCAGAGGAAACGATGAGCCGCTATTTCTTTCCCCATGCATGTGCTGAAGTTTATATTACCACTTGGAATCATTACTCAGAGTGGCGATTCGTTCATTAGTCGTGGGTACGGGAAACGTTTGCCACTATTGATCGCAGTGCAAAATTCAGAGCGTACGCTGCCCCCAAGTGTACAGCAGAAGAATAACCAATTCCACTGGTTTCAAAATTGGGCTGAGTTTTCTCCCGAGTCTCAATGCAGTCACACATCAGGCTGCTTCACATGCCTGCCAGCTGGAAAACCCTTCACACAAATCGGAGCAGCAGGGCCACGTGGAAGGCGTGGTATGCATACACATGTATCACACACAATCTCAAGACAGTCTGGTATGAAAAAAAAATGTATAGAGGATGTGTGCTAGATGCCCACAGAACAATGAAATAATAAAAGAGACTAGATCAAAGCCATAATAACTTTAGTGTGTGGTAATGAAAAACACCACTTTTCCCTTCGTAGTGAAAATACAAAGGTCAAGGAAATAACATTACAGATAGCAGTCTGCTCCAGACTCTTTCAGTCAATATCCTTCAAACAGTCTTGGATTCACAAAAGCAGTCTATATGGGAATTTCACATTCAATATTACCTTCAAGTTGATACATTCATTGATTTAGTTTGCTGTTGATCTACT